>NC_089320.1:20391981-20691981 GCF_036669915.1 Pocillopora verrucosa | reverse complement strand
TTTTTCAACCTGTACTTTGAGGACGTGAGAATGCTTTTAACGAGAAACGCCACATAATGTTTATGTTTCTCAAAGTAGCAGTTTCATTTAGTTTCGTATTTTACTCTTGATTGAGCAGATGACAAGTCCCCTCGCGACCAGGTTCTCTTTAAGGACAAACTGATCCATTTATCGGAGGGGAACTTTATCGTTATGTGTGTTGTAGCTGGCATGGGGATTTTTGTCTGCTTTGGATTTCTGTACTTTAACGTTGCCAATAGACACATAAGGTAAGGTTTTACATTTTTTCTTAATATAATAGTACAAACCAAGTCATAATCCTTGATAAACTATCGAGTTCCCAACCTGTATGAGATGCAGTGAGATCAGCTGTAAATTCATTCCCCCTCTTCTCCAGAATGGACGATGAATGAATCCAGCTCTTTCAAACGAGACACCCCGCGTAGCTCAGAAACTGAATGTCACGATCACGGTTCCACCTCAATAAAAGAGAGACATAAATAAGGCAATGTAAATAGTCAAAGGGTCTGGGATGAAGACGTTGACTCTCGGCTTCTAACATGGATAACCTTTCTGCTTTTTTTCGCTCTCCTCATAGGTTCATCAAGATGTCCAGTCCTAACATCAACAATGCAATTATTGTTGGTTGTATCTTATCCTACATTTCTGTTGTCTTATTCGCCATCGATGGAGAACGTCTTACCAGCTTTACTTGCAACGTAAAGAGCATTTTGAAATGATCCACTGAATTCTGATAAAACAGTCTCTATTTCAACACTTCATCAACTACTAGTTTTGAGCTTATTTTTTATGTCTGGTACTATTTCCAGGCCAAAGTAATAACCTTGGACATCGGTTTCACAGTAGCTTTTGGTTCAATGTTCTCAAAGACATGGCGTGTTCACAGAATCACAAGGAAGATAAGAGTGCAAAGACGGGTAACCAATGCATTACCGTGATTTTCTTCAGATTAGTGGATATCAATTCTCTTGTGTTTGAATAAAGCTTCTCTAGACATAGATGGCCTTGCTTAGTTTTAACGGAAGATTGCCGCTTTGTTTGCTCAGAAATGTTCGCTTGACCCCTAAACTAAGCTAGTTTGTCTGTCTTAGTCTGTATGCGAGACAAAAAAGGCCACAGAATCGTTCCATATCCTGATTTTTCATTGCATGAATTGTGTGAGAAAAATATCTGGATGGGATCATTGAATTTTGCAAGCTTTCTTGAGACTTTTCTGTACCCTTCAATTAATGTCTTTCTTTTAATTCCACAAAATAGCCACGGTCAGATACCTTGCTCTGATCATTTAATTTGGATTTGGCTGAGAGCACTACCATTAACTATAGAAAAACGTATATTAAGGAAAAGCTCGATCGAAAGAAAATCCTAAAGAAGCCACGAATTAAACTTCCATATTTTGTTTCTGTAATTCTGCAGGTGATTAAAGACATCCACTTGTTTGGAATGATCTTCGTATTCCTGTTTGTCGACATAGTTATCATCATTATTTGGTCGGCAGTGGATCCTTTGCGAAAGGATAAGAAATATCTTGAAGACAAGGTAGGTATTTCTTGATTTCTGCAAGAGAGAATGAAACTGAGAGACTTAATATCGCATATGGGCATTTAATTCCAAGGATAACCCCCCTTCTAGTTATTTCAAAACTTATTAATATCGAATTTCTCGGGAATAGTGGAATAACGCTCTTGGGGTTTCGAAATCGAAGTTAATGAGAATCGAACAATTTTCAATTGAAAATTAGCAGGGTAACCTGGGATTGTTTTGGTTTTGCTTTTCTTCGCTGTGTGATTGGTCCAGAAAACTTGATCCAGTCTCTTGACCGCGAGTTAGTCAAGACTAGCATAGAACAAAATGAATCTGGAAATCAAACAGAGCATTTTTCCCTGGCTGAATTCCACTTTTCATGATTAAGTACATAACCACTTCCTTATTAGTGCAATAATTCAGGAGCCACCATTATTTTTCTCCTCACAACTTTCCGTCAAAATAGGCAGTTCATGAGCAAAATGCAGACGTCATTGACAGGCCTATGGTTTACTACTGTGCAATGAACAGAACTGTTATTTGGTTGCTTTTGGTGTATGGTTTCAAAGGAATTCTACTCATCTTCGGGTCATTTTTAGCGTGGGAGACTCGTAAAGTCAAGATAGCCGCGTTGAATGACTCGCATCATATAGGTCAGTTGGTACCAACATTTACTGCAACTAGTATTTTAGGGACATTGTGCTCCACCCTTTGCATCTTAACATCAGTATGCATATTCTCCATACTGTTTTCTACACTTTCTAAAGTGTTGACAAGGAGAATCAGTTTTACAATCAGGAACCTCTCTAGTTGGTGATCACTTCCTTTGTTCTCGCGACCTTAATGTGTGATTCAGGGGTAGAATGTAGGCAGAAATTAGACGTTGAAAGGTTAAAGTGTAGAACTCTTTCCTACAATGATGTGTTGAATAAAACGACGAAAGAGTATTGTTCTTTAGCTGTGTAATAATGTACGTGCCGTATTTTAGAAAGGTGAACTGAATATGTAAAGATTAAAAAAGTAATGAACACTTCTTAAGCGGTAGTGAAAATGAATCCTGAAAAAAATTCAGGCCTGTACGGGAGTCGAACCCATGACCTTTACGTTATCAGTGCAGTGTTTTACCAACTGAGTTAACGAGCTAACGAGCTAACTGAGAGCTAGTCATATTTTTGGTTCGAAATAAACTCGTTAAGTAAAAAAATGAACGACTACGAATATACGAATATCATGTATATCAGAAGTGCGGAATATTAAATGAAGATGAGAATGATCTTCTCAATAATGAACACAACTTAAGTAGTAGCATTATGTTAAATTTTTTGTTTTTATTTCTCACAGGCATGGCTGTGTACAACGTGTTTATTGTTTGTACGATAGGAGTTCCTTTGGCAATTTACAGCGACAAGCAGGCCTATGAATTCTCTTTTTACGTTATAACAATTTCAATCTTCTTTTGTACCACTTTGACGTTATGCCTCGTCTTTGTGCCAAAGGTTTGTATCAAATATCTTTTTGGCTTCCTCTGTCTTTTCTGGATGCTACTGTATCAAGGTCTCTTAATTCATATTGTGCGGATAACTAGAAGTATTTACCAACATTATGATCGTATTTACTCCACGCGCCATGGTTGAGGAGACAAAAAAAAATATGTGTATATATATACATTGTTCTCAAATTTGCATTATATACTATCATAAAATTTGAAGAGTCGTAACATAAGACATTTTTAATGGATCTTTAAATATCGTTAATGTTGCCTTCTAACTTGGTTCGCTTGTATGACCCAAGGGTCTTTAATGGTGTGACAATTGAAATCAAACTATGCAAACACACTATTATGATATTAATACCCTAAAGAATGAATAGATAGTAAAGACGTTATTGTGTTTTAGGTTCTTTTTATCCGTCGCACTAATGAGAACTTCCTGATAAGCACCATTCTCATCTTTATATTTAAGCTCCGAAACAACTGATGAAGTAAATAAAGTAACTGAGTGTTTAAAATAAGCTCTCAATGGGGCTAACCTTTAGCCGCAAAACAGCCAAAAAAATTGAAAAATTTAACCGTTAACCGTAAAAGGTAACACCCCAGTGAGACCCCCATAAAAGTAAATGATAAGTTTAGACCGGCGATATTTCATGATTTGGTACGATTTTTTGGCACTCTTTGTTTGCAGATAAGGATAATGAAGAAAGGAAATTGTGAAGATGCAATTGAAAGATTCCCAACAAATGGCATAAAATACGAAACCAAAAACCTAAATAATTTTCGTGAAAGTTTGAATAGTGCGGAACTTCAAAAGGAGGTTAAACGACTCCGAGAATTGATAGCAAAGGTGAGTAATGGCCTTTGATTTCTGTAACAAACTTGAGATGAACGAATGTGAATATACGAAAGTCATATATTTGAACTGCGGATAAAGACGTGAATATGAAAGTGATCTACGCAGTAAGGAACACTACTTGAGCAGTAGTGAAAATAAGGCCTGAAAAAAAATTTAGGCCTGTACGGGATTTGAACCCATGACCCCTGTGATACCGGTGCAGCGCTCTACCAACTGAGCTAACAAGCCAACCAGGAGCTAGTCATGGTTTTGGTACCAAATAAACCCGTGAAGGGGTGAATAAACGAATGTGAATATATGGAAGTCATATATTTCATATTCACGTCTTTATCCGCAGTTCAAACATATGACTTTCCTAATATTCTTAAAGTAGGCGAAATTCATTTTACAGCAACCACCAGAGCCGTGTTGAAAATACCAACCAGCTGTTTGTATGACCGAATTGAAGAAAATTTTATTGTTTTAGCTTATGTTTTCCACTCACACTTTGCTATTTGATCATTATCTTTCGTTTCAGTCAGAGATGGAACGAGAAACGAGGGCATCAAAAGTGTCCCAGCATCTGGTTCCCCAGCCAAGTTGTATGGTCTGAAAATTATTGAACTTAATGTTGCTGTCGTCACACCAATAAATGGATGCTTCTTTAAGGTTATATCACATCAACACTAATAATTGACAATTGGTTATGATCCATTATGCATTTAACTTGAAAACTGTTTGGAGGACAGTTACACGGCTGAATGCTCCTGTACGTTTAAGACGAAAACTTTATCGCCAAGACCTTTTTAAGTCAATACAGTATAGTGCCGAGCTCCTTTAGTGCTCTAAATAGATTATGTTTAATGACTTTAAATCGAAATATCGTCATAATAAGCGATTTTTTTTGTGACCTTTGAGCATGTGACGATGACGTTATTCAAAGGTGCTCTTGATGACCATGAAAAGAATCACAGATAGACCGTGAAAAAAGGAAGATTTTTTTATAATTATTTACATCAGTCTAAAAGATTTCTTTTATAAGTCTGAAGTTCATTCATTTCAGGAAATTGAAGCATATGCTCATCTACATGAAAATACAATAACAATCAGTGGATCTGATTTCGTAGCCAGTGTGAGTGTGAGTAATTGTGGAAAAGTTGATCTGATTGGCCAAATGCAACCTCTTATCCCTTCATTATCACCCACATTAGGGTTTTTAAAATTCAGTATTTTAAATTACAGGGGTGCTTATACTCAAAATGTCAAAATACCCTCGAGGGATTTCTTGAATCGATAAGGAAAATTGTACAGGAGAACGTGCAGTTGGTTATCCGAGGATGATTATCGAGAACTATTCACCCAAGGCTAAAGAAAGCATTTACTTCGCCGTTTGATTGCTCATTGATCTTTTGATTTTGTTTCGTAGTGACAGCAAAAGTAATTCAAAATCGACTAACAGCTGCAAGGCTGTTCTCTGTTACTATTGAAGTTTTATTTTGGTAAAATTTTTGAAAAGAAAACAAGTTAGCGTTTTAAGTTCATAATTTTTCATTTGTGTTCAGTTTTTGTCTCAGTAATGTAGTGCAAACAATGAAATAATCTACCGCGAAGAAACTTCCGCAACACGCGCCTGATTTATAATAACATTTATATGATGATTCTTTCCCTGGAAATTTTTTGGGAGATGGACTTGGCTTGTCTCGTTAAAAACCCTTCGGCGGCAACAAATGTGGTCGCTGATATTCAAGTTTTGGTCATAAACACTGTAAATGACGGGATTGATGACTTCGTTGAAAATTGCTCCGAAAAACGAAACCTCGTACAGTGTGTGCCCGTGGTGTACACTTTCAGTTCCAGACGCAATCCTCCAAATGCCCAGGAGAAACGTCGGAGACCAGCAGATAAAAAAAACGACTATGATTAAGCAGGCCGTTTTCGTCACTCGTTTCCTGCTCCGTCGAAGAGCCTTTTCCGCTATAGGTAACCTTGCCGATGGTGTACGATTAGGACGACTTCCAAATGTAACCCTGATCACGTGATAGTAACACCAGCAAATAACACAGCAAGGGGCAAAGAAAAGTGAGCCAAACTCAACAGCTTCATAAAGTTTGTCGAGCCATTGTATTGGAATGGCAGTTGGTGTGCATAGCGGAAAGTGATCTTGAAGGAAAAACGGATGATCGATAATTGTGTACATGTACAAGTACGGAGAAGACACCATAGCAGGTACAATCCATGAGGAGGCTATTAGCTGTTTGACGAGTCTGGGTTTAAGTTTGGGTAGATACGGTAGAACCAAAGAACGATATCGATCAACTGCGATCAGCGCATGTGAGATCACAGTAGTGGCAGCAGCCGAGATCTCGACATAATCGATGATCTTACAAAGGGTTTTTCCAAAAATCCATTTGCCGAACAGCTGGCGGGTAAACTCGAAAGGGCAGAACAGTACACCAACAACAAGATCCGAAAGAACCAAGTTTAGAATAAACTGATATGTTGGACGATTTCTGAGCAATATTTTCCAACGTTTGATCAAAACGTACGCAATGATAACATTGCCTGTAATGGAAAGAACCATTCCCACTCCTATAACTGTAGCCATGGTGATGTTAGCAGCCGTGTTTGCTGCCATCACGGTTATATAAATTTAGCGGTGGTTGTTGAAGTAAACAAAACTCATGCCTATTAAAAATACATATGAATAAACTGGCAAGTTTTTTTTTACAGCTACGCGCAGTGGAAATTTGGTTCCACTAGCATGCAGGTGTAGTGATGGACTGAATTGGTTTCCCAAATGACTTGAGTATCATTAACATCCTATTCGATCATAAACAATCTATTGGACTGAGTAATCCAGCAAAGCCTGATGTTTCCAAAAGAACAACAGGCGGCATGCTTTTAATTTTCCTTCATTTTTAAAGGCGTTAATGAGAGGATTTTATGGTGACAAGAGCTCCTTTGAGCGCATAAGCTCTTTAACCTTGCTCGTTGCGTCAGAAGAGGTAATATCCTTCTTGAAGAAATAAGAAAGCAGAATATATAGAAAATTCAAAAGTATAATAAATGAAAAATATTGTTACACGGGTTGATGATGTCGAGTGGAATCTTCCCTTTTTACCTTGGGAAAAAATTAGCTAAATTTCGAGGTTGTACTCCATCAAAGCAAATTGAGGCTCGCTTGAAGCCAACTGAAAAAAAGGCTTTTAAGTCTCCACTTAGAATTATTCATTAATGCAAGAAAACAATGTAAATTTCAACTATTATTGTTTGGCTTAAACTGAGTTGATTTGCTTTATAAGTAAAGAGTCAAGGACGCTACAGGAAAAAAAAATCGTCGAGGGGAATTAACCATAAAAAATTTAAAAATTCAGACTGAAGAGAGTTTACTAGAATCACTTTTAACATAAAAATATTTCGCTTTGTGGGGCTTAATTGTTAATGGAGGATTAACACATGCATCCAGTATATGTTTCTCTTTAAAAAATTCATGATCGCTTCTTTGATTTGACAATCTCATTTACTCAGTCAAAAAAAAAATGGAATATTTAACTCATAGTCATAACAGAAACAACACTTTAGGCCTCGAGCATTTTCCATGGTTTCGCCGACTTCGTAATTCTATCCATTGAATTCACTTTCCTTTCGGGTAAGATAACAGTTCTCTTTCGTTCAATCGAACAAAATACTTGCGGTTCTCATGGTTTCTAAGAAATTACGTCGGTGAAAAAATCTCCCTAGCTCTCATTATTTCCGGTAACTTTTGTCAGTAACTGCTTTTTAAAACTATCATATTGTCCTCATTCTATTTTTACTTGAATATAATTAATAATTTAACATCATAATGTAAGAATACCGTGGGAATTTCTCTCTACAATAACAAACAAGGCGGTGTTACAGGTTCGGCAAACTGGAAGCAACATTAAGCGGAAGTATGAAGAAAAGTCAAGATATTTAAAGGTCAAACTGAGTCTATTCGGGAACAATAATAATAATAATGATAAGTGCAAGTTAGTTTCAAAGAGAGTATAGACCTCGAGCGCCATTAAAAATGTTTCCCACGGTGGTATACCAAAGCCACGCCCCGACACGAGTTTTCGTTAATCGTCAATCATACAAAAGCGCGCCTCTACACAAGCCTACTGTGTCTTTTGGGAAAAAACACACGTGCGAAAATAGGACAAAATCATTCTGTGAAAACGATACAAAGAGCACCATAGCCCTAAATTGTTTGTCTATGCAATGAAATGCGTGCAAATGACGGGGTAGGCCAATATCCTTTTTTTCTCGCTGATAAACATATAAAACACTGCAATTTAGGGAAGGACAACTTCTCACAAAATTCTTATCCACTCATCTTAATCGAGACCAGTATGTACCGCTTGGGAAATACCACTCTCGTTCTTCATCGCTCTCGGGTTTCACAATAGCTTAGCCTAAGCTAAATTTCAATGCACAACACGGCCTGGAGTTAGGCTCAAATTAAAAACAGTGACAAGATATTTTCCTGTTAGTCTTCTATTACTATCTTGATGTAAACACCACACTCTGTCGACAAATTACAAACTGTACTGTCTATATATTCAGTTTCATAAGGGTCAACGAGGAACGAGACAGATAGAAGATGTTTTTTTCTCTGCGGTTGATGTAAACACAAAACACCCCTTTACCACCATATTTTTATTCTTTTTTATTCGTAAATAAATCGTTATTTTTTTTTTACAAATATGTATGTGAAAATCATAAATTATGGTTTTAATGAACATATCCTTGCAATAAATCGGTCAAGTCGTTTAACAGTGTAACGGACCGGTTACAGTAAAGTATACTGAGCAATTATGAAGGATAGCTGAAAACGTTTCCCCTTAAACGATATTTGTATGTATTCTAATTCATTTTCGAACAAGGATTCCCGGTGTCTCTGAAACTGAGCCCTTGATTTCGAGTGGTTTTAGCCAGACTTTCATTGGTCTGACTAAATCCTGTAGCCTCTAGCAAGGGATCTCTGCAAAGGAAGCGAGGGCTAATTCTCGCTTTTAAACTCCTATCGAACGCACAGTAAATAACGGGGTTTATCGCTTCGTTAATAAATGCACCAAACATTGCGATTTTGTGAAGAACGTGTCCCCGGTGAATACTATCCGTTCCCGACACAATCCGAAACCAGCCTAGAACCAGTGTTGGAAGCCAGCATACCACGAATACTGCAGCAACTAAACAGGAAGTTCTCGTGACGCGCCTCTTGGTGCTGGAAATAACCGAATATTGCGAAGCGGAGAAATTCTCTGCCATTACAGTAGGGCTTCTTCCCCAGATGGTAAGTATCACGCGAAAATAGCACCAACACAACACCATAAATGGCAAGAGGAAAACGACAAGGAATGATAATGCTCCGTACAGTTTATCTAACCAGCTAAATGGAATAGCTTTTGGCGTACAAATTGTCTTGGAACTGATAACTTGAACCTCAAACATGTATAGATAAGGTGTCTCTACAACGGCAGGGACCACCCATGACAGCGCTATCATTTTTGTGACGAGTTTGCTTTCCATTCGGGGTGAATAAGGACGGGCCAGGCTGCGATATCGATCATAAGCAATCAAGGCGTGAGTAAAAACTGCGGTACAAGAAACAGCAATTTCAATGTACTCGATGAGTTTACAAGGCGCTGTTCCAAAGATCCACTCATCTAGGAGCTCGCGGGTGAATTCAAAAGGCATCGTTAGAAGGCCAACGAGGAGATCTGAAAGCACTATATTTAGAATAAACTGATACGTTGGACGATTTTTAAGAAGAGCTCTCCTGTTCTTCACGAGAACGTAAGCTACTAAAGCGTTACCTAGCACAGTCACGACATATATGACAGCTAGGAAAGCAGCTTTAGAGATATCTGAAGCTGAAAACGCCATTTTTATGCCCCTTCAGAACGACAACCTCAGTTTCTGTCTTGACCCTGACGTTCAATTTGATAAACTTCGGCCGAAATGAATCTTCAGATGCACCTGCTTAGTGTAAACATGTCCGTTGAGTTTCCTTGTACTGTAATTTGTTTTTAAGGAACCTCTATTAGGCAGAAGAAAAGAAAAACCCCGTATATTCTGGAATGTAATTTTCCAATGTAGCATTTAATGTGGCCATTCATGTTACATGTGGATAACAACTAAAGACCGCGTATGTCCTTCGGAAATGAAACTTAATCAACGTAGTCTGAAGTAATTAGTGTCGCTGATTGGAAACCGCGTTAATTTCTGACGGTTTTCATGTATTATTGTTTAACCAACGAGTAATTAAAATGATGGAAATTGCTTTTGGTTTATTTAAGTCTCAAAATCGTCACATCGCTCAGTTAATTTGACTCAATTCGTTGACACTTTTTATAGATGAATTCTTACGGATTCTTTGTCGCAGCTAAAAATGAAAGTTGTAACGAAAACTGCTGTAGAATCCAGCCTGGTTTCATTCATAACGCGGTTCATCAGGCTACGGGAATAACTCTGAATTAGTAATAGTCTCAGGTTCATGTTTATGATTCCAAAAAATTATCGCTTTTCTGTTTTTACGTCATTATTGATAATAAGATGCAAGCGTTCATGTATTTTTCTAGAAAGGCACCCTACTGACGCTACCAAAGAACTTAACCTTCGCTGTTCTTGGTCTCAGTCAGAAGTAGGAGAATACAACAGAAACGAAAAAAGAAATAACCATACATACGACAAGAGAGAAAAAAAATCCATAATAAAAAAAGATAAAGTAATAAGTAAAAACAAGAAAGGTTATTTTAAGAAAAGAGCAACAAAATCACTTCAAAAGCAAAGAAAAATTGTGTGCGATTTAAATTTTTATGTGTACAAGATTAACTTGCAAGTGTGGAGCCGCCCTTAGGAAGTTAACAAAGAAATTTTTATTGGTGAAGGCGGTAGAAAGGAAGTGATTTCATCACAGTGATATTTACTCCCGTCAAACATTTAGGCCTTGAATAATTCTCATCGTCGGAACAGTGGCGGTTGTCTGCTTAAAGGTTAAGAGCTGTGTCAATGGAGTCCCGCTGTGCATGTGCTCGTATTTCGTTTGCAAGCAGTGTTTTCATTGGCTCGATGAACTCCATTTTCTCGAGTGCGGTCTTCGAGGGAGGAGCGCGGGCTCGCTTTCCAAACAGCTGCTGATAATCGCACTAATGTCTCCCGAGCCAATGTCTTCCGAGAAAAGATCTTCAAGCCTAGTTTATAGAGCTGTCCACTCTTTACAGATGGCATTGAAGCTTTTTTGAAAGCAATTTGATCGATTGGCGCCCGGCCAAAAAGAGAACCTCTAATCAAACTGAGGAAATAGCAAGGGTAAAACTTGGGAACAAAGTTGAGAAAAATAGAATCAGATTGTTGTTGACTATAATGAGGTGGTAGAAAAGACAACAGCAGGGGAATTGAATAAAAATCATCAACGCTCTTGTTTGCTATTCAATATTCATCTTCTTTCAAACATATTGAAATTTCCCGGGGCAGAAACTTATGCTTCTGTCAAAAATTATAGTATCTACGTATTCAATACTTCACAACTGTCTTGTTTTATAATTCAATATTCTTTTGGAAAAGAAATTTGAATTTATATAAATATTCATTATTCTTCTTTCACAGCCGGATATAACAAACTTACGAAATTCTGAAATTTATCGTGTGTTCCCACAGCCTCCACATGTAAAGTTAGAATTTACACTTTTTGGATCGAATTTCATCCTTTATATCTAATTCTTAAGGGTGAGAATCGAAAACCACAATGGGTAGAGGTCAGTTAGTTGGCAGATCCGACTTGCTTTGGAACAAATGCTTATGAAAATGGTTGATATTTTATATGTGAGTGAAAGCTACCTGCTGGTTTTCATAACTTTACTCTTGGTTATTGCCTCCGTTCGTATAAACTCAGTGACAGTTGGAATTGGAAGCGGACGATTACATGTAATTACAATAAGCCCACAGAGAAACAAAAACCAGTAATGTTTAAAGAGAGAGTCTCATCTCATATCTGAAGATTTTTAGCTATGGATGAAGTTTTTCGATATAAGAAGTATAAGACCACTGCAGATTTTCCCAATAATTCTTTGCGAATGCGAATTTCGAATTTCGAAAGACTTTGACTTAGCTGTTGTCAAGAATATAAATAGATATGTTGATTTTTTTAGTGTTTACTCCTTGTTGTAAAAGGACCCCCCAGCGCATTTTAGAAAATACTAAAAACTTCACCTGTGTGATCAGCAATCTACTTGTTTTACAGGGAAAACAATTATTCGATATATATCTTTTTGTATCCTGCTAATCTATGAAAATTTTCGGAAATATTTGCAAATTACGTGATACGCCTCCTTTGAAACTTTTTCAATTTAGTTTAGCAGGTGTTTAGCAGTTTGTATTGTTAAATTATCCACATACGTTTATTAAAAACGCCTTCCTGTTAAAATTATCGTAGTCAGGTTTCCAGGAGCGATGCCCTGCGAGTGTTAATATGTCGTACTCTGTCTCAGACATCTCCAAAGCATCCGTGTTGGGTGTAATATTTATCGTGACTGTTTTGGGAAATGCTTTGGTCGCATATGTTCTCATCAAGAACTACAAGCGTCTCCTCAAAAATCGTCCAACGTATCAATTTATCTTAAACATAGTTCTTTCCGATCTTCTAGTTGGCCTTCTAACGATTCCTTTCGAGTTTACTCGCGAACTTCTTGGCAATTGGGTATTTGAACGAGAATTGTGCAAGATAGTCGAGTACATTGAAATTTCTGTCTCAGGGACTGCAGTTTATACTCACGCGCTAATCGCCTATGATCGACATCGCAGCTTGGCTAGACCTTATCTACCAAAGTTAGATGGAAAACGCGTCAAGAAAATGATAGCAATGGCATGGCTTGTTCCCGCTGTTGTGACTGCCCCTTATTTGTACATGTTTGAAGTGCAAATGATTCCCTCAATGGCCAAGACAATTTGCAGTCCAAGAGCTATTCCAATAAGTTGGTTGGATAAATTGTACGAGGCAGTTGAGTTCCTCGTTGTGCTTTTAATCCCGTTCATAGTGTTGTGTAAGTGCTATTTTCAAGTGACGCTAATTATGTGGGGAAGAAGTCCCATGGTGGCAACGGACAGTTTCCCCGCTACATCACGTTCGATTATTCACAAGACTAAGAAGCGCGTTACGCGAACATCTGGGCTGGTTGCAGCAACTTTCACAGTGTGCTGGTTGCCAACTTTTGTTCTGAGCTTTGTTCGGATTGTGTCCGGCACAGAAAGTGTCCATAGAGGACACGTTCTTTACGAAATTTCCATGTTCGGTACATTTATCAACGAGGCGATAACCCCTGTTATTTACTGTGCTTTCGATAAGAGTTTGAGAGCGAGAATTGCCGCTCGAGCTATTTGCACGTATTTAACAGAATCGTCAAGATCAAGCGTTCATATTGATCAAACAATAAACACAGTGACCCAAAATACTGCGGCCGATACGAACCGAAAGAGGGTGAAATTTAGAAATCTTGATTTTAACACTGAACTGAATCATGAGAGATGCTCAGAGGGTTTGAAGAATCTTAACGAAGAAACAAGATTGCAGTCCTGCTCAACACCGAACGAGAAAATTAACTAAATGCATCAAAACGAAACTGTGATCTTCTCGGGTAATTACTCGGTAACTTGTTTATCCTATGGCTCAGCAACGAAAATGCTAAAAACGATTAAAAGTAGCAGAGATCTGTTTTATTTTAGTTCCTAGAGGTTTAAACAAAGCAAACATTAATTTACCAACTTTGCCACCATCTTCAGAAACTGTGGATTTTGATCCCCTTATAAAATAGCTGTTATCAATCTACTCTTTTAAAAACGAATCCTCCAGAAAAGATACACTCTCGTAAGTCATTATCGTGTTTTCAGAATCTTAAAGTAGATATGAATGTTTTAAACATCTGATAATGGGCAACTGAATGCAGACGATTATCGTAAAATTTACTAGATAGTAATTCTGAATTTAGTTAAGAATGAAGAGGAAAATTACACCCAAATGCTATCCATTACGACCGGACATAGAGCAATGAAGAGCGAAAATGAATAGAAATTACAAATGATTTGGCAACAGGAACTTTTAGTAACCGACCGAGAGTATATTATGGTCTTTGTTTTCTTTAAAAATGTTAATAGCCATCAGTCCTCTTCATAAATTTCAATATCCTCATTCAAATAAAATGATTCATCTCTTTTGACGGTTTAGGATTTTTTTTGCAAGAGGTTTGGAATATGAGTGACTTAACTTCATTGAAGGACAAGTGAACCCAACGTAAACTTTGGCTTATGCAAATTATTAAGTGTTTTTCGTTTACTTTGCAGGCTAAAGTTGAGGAAATTACTGCTTAAGTTAATTGCTGGCTTAACCTAAGCACCTGCCTTCATGCGACAAAGATTAAAAACCTCTTTCTTTGTGTATGCCAATGGCAATGGATATAGTTCATCCATTCATCACCACAGGACAGTTACGAAGAAATTTTTCGATTTGAGTTTGTGGGCGAATACAGAACTCTGTTTTGTATACGTACGTCACTGTACATAAAACACCACGCCGCTCTCGCACTCAAACTACCGGATGTATGCCATTCCTTTTTTATGAATGATTTTTTCTGCTCCCTTCCTTACGTGATAGAGTGAAAGTAATCTGCGAAGGGAAAAGCATTTTAATCTGACTTTGGCCGACCGGAGAGGGCGATTAATTCATACAGCGAAATTGGTGAACTTCGCTCCTATTGGTCATTGTAGCAGTGTATATCGTTCCGTGAGCTACCTGGGAGTAATTTATACTTCAGGAGTCCCCTCCTGTTTTAATTATTTTCTCCTTTTTCAACTTTTACTTCTGCATAACCTCTGCCAAGGGTTCGCTTCAATCCCTTGGTTAAAAGGAAATGAAAAAGACTGCTTCACAAGGTTAAGTCTTAAGTAACATTATAAAAGTTAATTATCCCACTAATTCAGGGAACGATCTTGTTAGCGCGATTTTAATTTCCTTATAGCTGCATTTCCGAAAATCATGCAGCTGTCAATCTAAGCTCGCTTCGAAGGAGGATTTTTTTTAAAGCCCAGACAAAATGAAACCAACAGTAAAAAAAAAAAAAGGAAAAATTGAAATTCAACCGGTTTATTGAAAAAACAATGAAAATTAGCAATAAAGGCCACAAAAAAAACGAAAATAATCAACAATGGCAGAAAAAAGACGCTATTGAAAACTGAGCCTAATCTCTTTTTTTTTTTAAGCCATGGATATACGAAACATAGGAACGAGCATTGTGGGGAATCAATATGTTAATTCCATGTTGTTAACATCTGTTTTTCTCAAGCAGTCGACTTAATTTCGAAAATACCTATATAGGCTGCTATCAATTTCGATCAAAGCACATAATTATTAGAGTGAATTCGTATAACCCGTTCGTTTTTATGCCTGTGAGTTCATCCCTAAGTGATATTCGGAAAAACAATTAATTGATTGTAACAAGCGTTCACAGTTTTGAACACTTGAATCAATCGTGCGTGCCAAAACAGGACACGAGAACTCGGATGAGTTAAAATTCAAGTACACTTATTGGAATAATAAAAGTAATTGTTTTGGTAAAAGTTGATTTCTGTACAGGAATTCCCTGGAAAATGATCGTTCCTATATTTTATATTTTTGATCCTTCCTAATTCTTGTTTTGGCTTTACCCCATATCAAATTCACGATTAGGAAAGAGCTAAATTATTTTAAATTTTATCGCGATTAACACTTCTTTTCTTTCAATGTGATCATGCGTGTAAACAATTTCGACTTTTCATCATCCGCTCTGAATTTATAATTAGGAAATTTGTTCGAAGAGCACGTAGCTCGATAATTTTTGGAAAAAAAAAAAAAACGGTACCTCGGATGCCTTTTCTTCTTCAACTTTTCTGTTTAGGCCATTGCAATGTTACAGCCTCTAAATACTATTTCCTCTGTAAATCTCCTTTTCAACGTTAGTAAGTATTAACAATTTTTTTTCATAGTTAATCTTGTTTTTGCTTTGCCGGATCTTAAGCGGGAGTGTATAAAAATTTTACGTAGTAAATCAATGGTAAAAAGTCCGCATTTCGATGGAAAAATATTAAAATGATTCAGTTTCCATAATTTAGAGCGATCCATTGGTTAGAATCAATGGCAGTTTCTGAATAACTGCGTACCTACCCCTCCCCTAAGTGTGATATTATGGACGATGAAGGATTGTCAGATTGATCATAATTTTAAACATAATCTAGTCTTATAATTTTTATCTTGATTTTCTCTGTAATTTATATATATGCCTTCTTTTAATGTTGTAACATAGGATATGTGATTATTTATCTTATGACTTAATAAAGATTCAATAATAATAAGATTCAATAATAATAGTCACTGTAAACTTTATAAACGGATGAACAGCATTTCCCAATCAAGCTGAAATCTTTTTTTGCAAGCATTCAAGTTGTATAAGAAATCAAGAGAGAATAAAAAGGACATATCTCAGCAAGAGTATTAGATGGTTAGAGAAATCCCAAATATTCTTTCAACAATATCCATTGCCCAGTTCTCAATCCCTCTTGTAGCAACAACGAGAAAGGAAAGGAAAATTTTCCTTCCTACAAGGGACAGTTCATATCATGCCAAAGAACCTGTTGAAACATTTTTAATCCCCAAATCATTCGAAGCAATACATGGCAGTCTGAGGCCGTTCTTAATATCTAGGCAGTTGGAAAAGCCGATTCTAGAACAAATATATACCTTTGAAATCGGCGCGCTCAATTCTCACGATATGAACAGACGGCTCTTATTCAACTAATTTATTCTTGTGTTTTTCGAGTTTACCACTAAAAGCGTAGCTCCATCTTTCTGTACACAACCCACAATTCCTCTATTTGCTCTGACGAAAGGGCTAACGTTCGAAACGTTTGCACTAGAAACTCTTTTCTGTGGCCAATTTATATTATCAACTCACTCGATGAAAATTGTTGTTTTCTTAAAAAAATACATTTCGCTTAGCCAAACGAAACATTGGTTCATAGACCTTTCAAAGAAGAGAAGTTTTTTTGGTTACTCTCAAGCTAAAATTTTGTATGTTCACAGCAAGGAAGTTATAGTTTTCATATCCGCAGACGTCAAATATAAAACTACGTATGCGCACATCAGTAAAAACATCATCTTCATGATGGCAATCTAATTAATGAGATCCTCAATTTTTGACAAAAGTCGAAAGAACGCTTCCTTTTTAAGGTGGCCATTAACCAACTGATTTAAGTTCAAACTGAGAATTTGAAAAGTTGTTTTTTAGTGGAGGGAGAAAGACCAGATAAACATATCTCGACTATGAGATCTGATTTATCCGTTATTGCTAGTTAATGAACTCCATGAAGGCCCTCGAACCAAATTAACACAATTTTCCTGTGCTGTTTATTTAAGAACTGCTGCTCTGTTATCTTAACACGCGGATATAGCTAATTGTTTATTTTCCCACAGTTAAGCATCGTTATTCAAATTTAAAATACTCCTTTTACGATCCTTTTGACCCATCAAGTTGATGAAGTTAAAAACGCCTGCTCTGCTCGTTGGAAATATCACGTTTCAAAACCCTTCGCCATTTAAGTGGTTTGTCGCTAAGGAAGCAATATACGTTGTATTAATTAAGTTGATAGAATCAATACTAAGCAATGATAATTTAAACAGGTAACAAAAATTTGACGAAGGAAATCATTTCAGTTCAAATGGATTTCAAACGATAATAAACTTATGCAATTTTTCCCAATTCATTGTAAGCCACACAGTGTGAATAAACTAATTTTAGACATTACAAGTTTTTATGCTTTTACCATAACCGTTACCTCTATTGTAAGGAGAGCAGATGGGTTGAAGGTAGATACCGCAAGCTTATCATAATCGCAAAAAACCATGGTAACGCGCCTTTTTAAAGGGAAAGCGCTGAGTGCTTTTCCGTGCAAAGCTTAGATCTTGTACACGCTATCCACAAAGGCCGGAGCAAAGCAATTTCATTCATCCAGCCTCCAGAAAGCTGACCAGGGATTTAAATAGTTCTGTCGAGTGGTCCGATCCTTTCATTAGCAATTTCAATGTCGAGGGTAATCTGAGTTGCTCTCAAACAGTTTTGATGGATCATTAGTGAAGGTAAGAACATGGCAAGATTTAGCGCGCACGTTTTTGATGCAATACGTTCAAATTTAGATTCGTTTGGTTATTTTAATTTGTTTATTGAATTTGGAGAAAAAATATTGCCCTTGCCCTTGCCTTTAGTGTGTTAGTAAAACGTGCTCATATAAGTCGGGGTACAATGACTGTTGCATTGCGATGTTTTTTAATGTTATATCCAGATGTCTCCTTTGAAATGTTTAACACAATTCAATAACTACCTTAAACATTACTTTACTTCCCAATCTCTAGTAAACAACTTACAGCAAGATCTAACCACATTTAAGTAATTCTCGCTGTTCCAGTTAATATTGCGTGTAGCCGCATCTTAATGAATAAACATCAGTGCGCCCTCTTAAACTGTCTTCACGATTAAAAGTACCTTTCTATAATCTATCTTTCTACCTTCACAAATCATTCCTGCTACTCTTTACGAAGAATTTCAACGAAAGAAAATTTTCAGCAAACATGCAATTTAAAAGTTGATTGAAAACGCGCACGGAAAAGTTAAAACAACTCAGCTAGGTAGATAGTTTGCATAATGAGAGGTAAGCCTGACCATCGTATATTCCTTATCAATGGAATAGGAATTTCAATTTTTCATAATCCCTCCAGCCAAGACAATAAGGGAAGTCATAAAATTGCATACGCACAAATGGCAAGTTTTGAACACCTGCAGCTTTGAGGATATTACAATTTAAATCATGCGGATTCCCATTGTGAATTCTTGTTGATTTTCATACGCACAATGGACATCTACACAAAAAACTAAGCAAATAAAATACTTATTTTATGCTGACCCTGTCCTGTTACGAATACGATTTGAGAGACGAAGAAAAATGCAATGCGAATATTTACAGGCTTCTCCCACTTGGCTTCACGAACTTCGTATGGAAATCGTATACCTCTTGCATAATATAACAAGGATATTAACAATTTCATGAGAAAAAAACATCGACAAAATAGTTAATATTTGTGGATGCGTGAACAATGCTATTGAACGAAACACAAATTCTTTAAGAGGATTTTTAACAGCTGTTTTTAGAAAGAAAAATAACCGCAAGTAAGGAAAGTTTATCACATCGCGTGATTGTTAAACTTACCCTCGTTTTTTCCCGGAGCGATATGCTAATTGTGTTTTGAAACAACGTTGAAATGTTTAATACAACGAACATAACAACCGCTCCAGTAAATTCATGTTGACCACTTCCTCATCCTGTTATCAGTTTTACTAATGCACTCCGTCCCCGGAAAGTCCGCTTAAACATCTTTGGGAGCTTGAGTTTATTTTCTTTTAAGAAACACAGACTAATATCAACTCATTGATTACTTTTTTGGAGAAACTATATCAGCAAGCCTGACAGAGACTGTCGGTACGAAAACAAACACAAAAATGATCAAATCGGTTTTCTATCAAAAGGAATTTTTTGACGGTCGATTTCCACATCGCTTACCGACCCTCGTAGAATTTTCACCTGCACGCAAGAAATGATATTATCTGTCTGAGAGCATGTTAGTTACGTTAATTCCTTTCGAAAGCGCTACTTCCTTCTTAACGTTCCTAGTCCCTAAGTTCTTCCGATAAAGAAAAGCCTTTGTCCACGGTAAGTAAAAACCATGTTTCGTTGTGCGCGAATATTTTTGGACGATTTAAAGCCGAAATATGATATCTTTCTACCAGTACGTCAAATTTCTTTAATTTTTCTGCGTAAGGCTATAATGGTCGTAATATTATATTTTCCAAACGTCGTGGAGACGAATTTGAGAAAGCGCTAAATTTTAAAAGCCCACTTTTTACTTAGAACTGAAGCTAAAATCTGCTAAAGTCAAAACTATATGTCAAGTTTCTTTTATTCGTCAGAGGTAGTTCTCTGCAAACCGGCCTGTTTATTCTGAATATATAAATTGCCCTTGCGGCAATGCAATTGTCATTAGTTAGTAGAAAATGTCAGGAAGTTTATTTTGAACTTCAGACATTTGGATGAACAGAAATCGTCGCTGAAAATCAATAATCTCGCAAACATTTTCTCTCACTGTTCACAAACGTGTCTGTCACTGCATGCTGAAGAACGCAATCTAAAAAGGGAGAGGCAGCTCGGTGAATGAAAGATCTTGTGGTTTAAAACGCTTCTCTAAAATGAAGCTGTTTTAAATTGTGACAACATTTAGTTTTCTGACGCGTAAGACCCAATGCATAATTCATGTGCGCAAACACATGGCAGAGGAACAGACCGCTACTTGTGGGCGTGCTTTAAAAGTTAGTAATAAATTTGTTATGTACTGAAAAACTTTTGTATTATTCGACACTTAAAAGATCTAATGATATTACTTTGGAGGACTTTCTGTTCTCAATGTCTCGGGAAAATTAAATCCGTAGAGTTCTGACTCCTTATGACGCCCCCATTCAGATGGTTGATAGTTAAACATGCTGCTTAAAAACAGGCACAAACTTGGCGTCATTATTATGCATGTCACGATCTTCGGAAGTGTTTGATTGTCAACTTACCTCATCTTTCATCATGCATCTTTCTCATTAATGACTAGAACGGCGTCATTGGAAACGTTTACTGCAATGTTCCCGAAATTGTGCGACTCAAATAATTATAAATCAGAAATCCATTAAAAAAACTCTGCTTTTTGAAGTAACCGTCATCTTTTTTTTTCTGACAATGCATGACTTTTTCCAATAGGCATAAATAATACATTTCTATTCGAAATTCTACAACAAGTGTTGTCTACCAAACAGGAAGAAGAATCATTTGCCTCAAGAAAGGTGTCAGTTATCACCGAACCAAAAAGTCTTAGAGAAACTCCATCCTTTTTTTCGCGCTTGTAACATACATGTAAGCATCAGCTTCAATTTGTAAGGTATGTGAAGAATTATCTTAATACCAGAATCGATCTAAAATGCTTTGTTCTATTTCAAGACATTTCTAACCTTTTGATTCATTTTATAAAATACACTTGAGACCTTCGAAAGCATAAAGACCAAATTTTTTTTTCTTCTGCACGACACACTCGTACCGAGCAATCGCTAACAGTGAGAGGCTGGTGTCTTCTGAAACTCTTCGAGAAAAATGTATGAAATGATTGACGAAACCCACAGGCGTTAGATTTCCAAGGAAAGAGAAAAGCGTCGAGCCACTGTTATCTTCTTCAGTTTCAAAATCTCCCTCCTCGACAATTTTATTTCCGTCTCTCCGTGATGGCTAGATTGTTTGTTGTTGGAGACTTTTTTTTTAATTCCGAACGTAATTTTCATGACCGTGTCAAGCCTTGGTTAGAACCTAAACTATGTGAATGAAAGTGATCCTCGCAGTAATGTGCACTACTTAGGCAGTAGTGAAAATAAGGCCTGAAAAAAATTCAGGCCTGTACGGGATTTGAACCCATGACCTCTGCGATACCGGTGCAGCGGTATCGCAGAGGTCATGGGTTCAAATCCCGTACAGGCCTGAATTTTTTTCAGGCCTTATTTTCACTACTGCCTAAGTAGTGCACATTACTGCGAGGATCACTTTCATTCACGTCTTTATCCGCAGTTCAAATATATGACTTTCGTATATTCTTAACTATTTAACCTAAACTATGTCGTCGAAAGACTTAACTGATGGAAAATGTTATTTCAAGTTTCGGCAGGTGATGCTCTGTCGGGTTTGGATTTCAAATAACAATAGCAAGATTCATTATTCCCAGTTATATGATGAAAAGAGCAACTAGGAAACAGATATTTATGTCAATAAGGGAATAACATGATTTTTTTCGGGAATATTGTTTATTTGCGCCCGCGTAGTGACACTATAGTGTAGTGACACGCAAATGACACTACGCGGGCGCAAATAAACAATATTCCCGAAAAAAGTCATGTCATTATCATTATTATCAATAAACAAGGCCAAATGATATCAAGAATGCGAGTTTTAATAATACAAGCTAAGTGAATGACGAATTCAAAGTCACTTCGGATGATGAAGCAAGAACCAATCAGCTGTAGGGCTGATAATGCATTAGCAGCCCGCTGTCAGTCTTTTGCGGCCCGCTGCGCGTGTGTTTTGAAGAGGCCGATTTTCTATTTGGCCGCGTATATTGATAATAATGATAATTGATAACAGGGAATCATGAATAAGAAAGGCGATGAAAGTGAAGACAGTTTGTTGATTATGTCAATGATCCTTGTTATCACAATGCTTAAGAGGTGACTATGAATTGGGCATCCTGTTGATCAGGTCGAATGACCGAACCCTAGTGCCCGCAATGCATGCATGGTAGCGCTCCTGAGACGCAGCATGATATATTGAAAGACCTATGAAATAAACTGTAGAATAAAGCGACCCAATGCGATCCAATCGCTGCCAAAATTTTTTTCTAGAGCCAAAGTAGAGCTCAAATAACATTTCCCAGGAGGAACTTAAAGTATTTGATCTTTCAGGAAAGCGTAAACATTGTGCGTTTGTCATCTGTTTTCGCGAAAACTGTAACAGGTAATCTATTTGTTATATTCTATGCCTTATCAAAAGTTGCCGTGTTTATGCTTTACCAGATTCTTTACATGCAAACTAAAAATATCAACAGGTTCTGTCCAACAAATATTCCTACTAGAAAATAATTTACCCGCAGTTCGTTGGCAGATTTTATTGTCTGACTTTGAGATGTCTAAAATTCCGTACGAGAACACAGAAAACTGTTCCAGAGCGTCTTGCACTTTAAATGATGTAATCCAAAGTATCCGCAATGCATGCAAGGCAGTGCTCCCATGATGCAACACGGAACGATTAATAACCCATGGTAACCCAGAATTTCAATCGCCACCTTTTAATTTCAAGAAATAATATTCTTCCTTTTCCCAAATTATTTACATGCCCGCATGAAAAGGAAGAGGTTTGAAATAGCATATTCAGTAAAAGGAAATCTAGCTGAGTTTTAAAAAGCGCAAACTGACGCACGTACTTAATCTTCTTGGATGCCATTAGATTTGGTGTAGGTTTACTTTAAATAAAACAGTACGATCGCGTCAACACTAATGATTGAGTGGTTTTTTTCCTCTAAGTAATATGCGTGTGTGGGAAGATCCGCTTCTTTTGTGTCACCGAAAGAAACGACATTTTAAGAGGTAGATATACCGGCGCTTTAAGGCATAAAGTTGAGGGCTTCGTTTGTAACTTTATATCACCATGAATGCCCGATTACTATCGCCTCTATAGTTACAGTGCTGCATTAGAAGGCAGTGAAACAGTTTCTGAAGATAAGCAGCTGCTTCAGGGAGTTAATTATCTCATGTGCAGTATTTATTTTTGGAAAAATGTATTCAGTATACAAAAGCCATTTTATTTTGTGACTCCTTATATCGATTCTATCTCCCAAAAAATTTTAAAAGATTTGTTTACTCGTGGAGAATTTCCGAGAAAAAGGAAAGGCCGCTGCAAAGTAAAACTAAAGTGAATTAGAATCCCCTTTTATGGTGGAAGATGATTTGCCCGATTTGCTTGACGTGTAAAATACCGCAATAATAATTAAAATGAGGCATCTTTTCCAATCTTTTGAACAACCGCACAATAATAATCTACAACAAGTTACACTCACCATGATCCTTAAGCTTGAGCTTTAAAAATTGCGTGCATTGCATAAAGAGCGGCCATTTACATGTACGAGAGTGCAATGTGTCCCCGTGAATACAACAAAAAAGTGGATATAAGGAAACAGGAGGGACATTTTCGCTTGCTTTTATTTTTTTGTCAACGAATGACTTTTATGTGTAAGGTAAGTAGTGAACGAATAAGAAGACTGTGCGATTTCATATTTTGCAACGTGAAACTTATCTGCTCGTCAATTACGACAGCAACACAAGTGTAATTTCCTTTCGCGTATTATCCGAACTGTCAGCCACAAATTAAAACATGAACTGTATCGTTTTCCTTTTTTTTTCCAGTATTTTATTCAAATTAATTCCAGATGTACCGTAGATATTGACACAATATCAGATGCTGTTATTGTTTCTTCTCATTCGACAAAAAATCCTTCTGAGTAATTATTGCATGTTTAAAATGGAACAGGGGATACATTTATTCGTAGTACATGAAAATCAAACCTGTGTAAAATAGCATTGAACTCTTCAATTTTTCTCGATAAAACGAAAGGTTTTCCAAGAAAATTCTGTTCTCATGAGTAGCATATGGTCATTTTGTCTCTTTGTTTGATCTGGCTTAGTAGGAAACAGCGTGGCTTCCGTAATCAAAAGCAAAGTGTTGCAAGTTAAACAAACACGTGTTTCATTATAGGACAAACTCCTTTAAAAGGCGTTTCTTTTCTTATAATTGCCAAGATATACCGTTAAAAAGGTCCCAATTCTAAAATCTTTAAAGGTATTCTCTTTTACTCCTTCCAGGATTACAGCAGCAGGAAACATGAAATTTGTAATCACAAGATGGTCTTTTGTACTTTCCTTTTCTGCTCCATTTGTCATGATCATATATGAGCTAAATGCTGAAAACTTATCAAATAAAACAGGACAGAGAACGACATTATATGTTGGTTCAATGGCGCCTATGACTGGCAAGAGAGCATGGTGGGGAGCTGGAATACCGCTGGCCATCGAGATGGCTTTTGAAGATATCAACAAAAGAGATGATATTCTAAGAGACTATGAGTTAAAATTGATCTCTCGAGACACGCAGGTATTGGATTTATCTAAGAGACTGAATTTCCCTTAAGATCTTTTCTTAACTCACTCAGTCTATCTGTAAGTCCGCTAACATTTCGGGAATCACCGGAAGTCAGCTAGCAAAGAAGTGAACTGTTACATTTTTCGCGAAAACACAACAAAGGCACGATGTTCACGCTTTTCTGAGATATCAAATATTTCAAGTCTAAAGACGATATATTTTCCCGTCTTAAAAGTTCGGGCGGTGATTAGATCGGATCGGATTGGATCGCCCTATTTCACAGCTCATTGATCTTTTAATACAACAAACTACCCAACGTTCGATTACATGATCCCTCGGTTCTCAACTACTTTGTCGACTGAGCAGGATGCACGTAGAAAAATGACGAGGAAATAAAGATCCTCTTTCTCTTATTCTTCATATTTCATTTTTCCGTAGGGAGACACTGGTCGCGGGAACAAAGTTTTCTACAATTTCTTAAACGAAGGAAAAGTCCGTCTCATACTTGGTCCTTCGCGGTCAAATGTTGCTGAGTCGGCTGGTGCGACAGCCAAGTACTACAACATGATTCAGGTCAGTAACAGAGAAGTAAACAACAAGACAAAGTAACAGTGGGCTATTGACAGATTCGAAATTAACACTATCAGCTCATTCGATGAAACCAAATTATCTTGTAATACGACGCAGCACTACCATAGATTAATCTAGTTTAGTGACAAAAGTACACAAATAAGGAGACACAGAACCGGGGGGCAGTCAAGGTGTTGGCTTGGCATCACACAGACCTAACTGAGGTTTTTTTCCCAGCAAGATGTGTCAAGTCCATAATTTTTCATATTTGTCTTCGTCGATTACAAAATCTATCTCTATCATGTCCGCCTCTGCTTCACTTTCGCTGGTTTTCACTGGCAACATCAGATCGAGGTCAGTCGTTATGTCTTGGAAATAGGCATTCGTTCGTTCGTTCAAGAATGAGGCCATTGATTCGTTCCTGTTAGAAGCCCCTGGTTTGTCTTTTCCTTGTGTCAATAACTAAAATATCGTTATGAAAAAAAATTTAAGGAAATTATCGTTTTGTTGTTTTATTTTTACTCAAAGGTGTCTCCTTCTGCAGCTTCAGGCGAACTATCCAAGAAAGACGTATTCCCTTATTTCTTCAGAACGGTTCCAGCATTGTCTGCCGCAAATCGTACGTTTATTGCTATCGCAAAAACATTTGCGTGGACTCGAGTGGCCATACTGTACCAGAGTAGAGAACTTTTTACATCCGTAAGTATTCTTTTCCGTCTTTAATCGACAACTTTCACTTCTTCAGGCTTGAAGAGGTCTGAGGCTTGAGTGCTCATGCAAATCAGGGAACATTTTCCGATCCGATCTCCGTAGCTAAAACCAGGTCTTTTGGCCTTCTGCAACGAAGATATAAAAAAATTCTCAGAAGAAGAAAGAGTAGTGTGGATGGATATCAGAAACTTTGTCAGCCATACTAAAAACTTCGAACGGAACTAATATATCGTCTCTGTTGAAAATTTCATAGGCAGCAACAAGCCTCAGAGAAGAATGCAAAAAGAATGGAATTGAAGTGATCTCTTATGGAAGCTTTTTGATGGATCCAAAGAACCAAATAAAACATCTTAAGGTACTGTTATAAAACCAAACGATTTTTCCTGAATTTGTAAGATAAGCTTCGCAAGGAAATAATACTTGTAGTAATCATGATAGGAAACATAAACATAACTTTTAAAAAGGGAGCTTTGACCTCAATAGCAGAATTTTAAATTTAGAATATTCGTATTTATTTGATTCTTACCATCAAACCCACCATGTTTTTTAGATTTTCGTATCATTATCACCGGACATCCGAATCATCATCTTTTTTTTTCATTCAAAACAATGGTATTCATCAAATTCTTCTTGGAAATCAAGCTTTCAACTAAATCTATATACTCGATGGTCGAGTACAGGTGAAAAGAATTTCAAGTTAAGAAATCAATCTCATCGGTAGGCCACTAAGCAACGGGTACTGAGCCTCTACCAAGCGCTTATATGTTTTTGGCCATGTTTTTACCCGTGGTATCCACTCCTTAAATTCCACACAGGATATTGATGCTAGGATCATATTTGGTTTCTTTTCCTATTCAACCAGAACTATGTGCGAGGTAAGGAATGCATTTCGAACCAAATGTCCATTCATACTAACTCACCATCATCTTAACTAATTATAGCGGATCTCGCAGCGCGCACAGCAAAGCCCCATATCAATAAGAGTCCCACAAAACTCACAATCTTTTACACTTGTGTTAGAAACTCTTTAAAAAAGTATACGTGTCTTTTTATTGGAACAAAATTGGTAGAGAAAGTTGAGGAGAAAATATCGGAGATGTTTGAAAAAAAATCCCCTGGGCTAAGAAGGAGGATGAGGATGCGAGGGAGATCCGATATCCGTCGCTCTGACGTCATTTTCGTTTATACTGAATATATTTACATTTCACTTCTCTTTTAAAGTTTTAAAGTCTTTACCAGAAAGCTTTCTCAGAAAATTGCGTTTTGCTGAGATGGCAGGGTCTGAATGTCAGAAAGGTTTTGAAAAAACTTTCTCTAAGTTAAAAAGACAAAGCAAAACAACAGCAACAACAAAAAACACAAAAAGTGAAAAACGTCGTCCCTTGTCGATTATTTATATAATTACTAACATACCGACAAAGAGCGACCTAAGGCTATTACGTTACGATCAGAAATTCACAATTCATATGTTTCAATCAGATAACAACTGTTTTTTTTCAATCTACAACTCCACGTCTTACTTTTTCGCATATATATATTCGGTCCGTAAGTGTTTTTTTGGTAGCAGGCCGAACCCTTTAATTCCTTAAGACATAATCCCAATCAATCAGTCAATCCAATAGAGTGATTTTTTCACGATCAGATCTACAAGCATAATATGCACGGGCGAAAGTACGCTTGGGTTGTTCACACTCCTGACAAAGATGGATGGTGGAGGAGAACTTTTGCTAATGTCAACTGCACACCAGAAGAAGTCAACGAGGGCGCAAAAGGGACCCTCTTAGTTAACTATATGTGGCTCAGCAGCTCAAAGAATCAAACAGTGTCTGGAATGGTTGGTAGATATACAGCCATTTTGATGTATAGAGAATAATACGTGGACGCGCGTAGATATGGAATTCTCTTCGAGTGTTCGACTCGATAGTTCATCGGCGAGTAAGCGCAGCGAACGAGTGCCATGTCAAGTTGAACACGAGAGGAGAGATGCCATATCTGCAAGCAACTATGTATTATTTTGTTTAACATTCAAACACAGTATTAAAGTCGAATTTATTAATGAACGATATAATAGGATCGACAGTACCCGACTAGTGCGTTGGCTCAAGATAAAGACATTCGTTGAATCGTTCCAAAAAAAAAACAATGGCCGTAATTTTTAATATACAAAATTGTCAGTTATTGACTTTGTCTTTACCGACAGAATAGAACTTTAAGGTGCACAGCCAAAATCGGCCTGTGGCAAATGCTCCAGTTGCCAAAGCCACTGAATACGTAACTTTCGGCTTTTCTGGTCGAACTTCGGTTTTCTTTCCCAGAAGGGGAAGGTCACTGTCTGTAAGCGATACGGATGTTTCAGTGTTTTCGCAACCATAATCCGAGAAAATTCCGACAAATGACCTTGGATTGAGAATGGCGAAAGTTTTGCCGTTCATTCATCAACTAACCGAGGGGCGCGAAAGGCGAGTGAGTAAGAGCGAATAAAAGGTCTAACGCTCAAAACGTCAGCTTTAGTAACTCTACACGGTGGCATATCAGCAGCTGATTGGCGATATCAAACACACGTGAAAAAATATCGTATTTTGTCACGTGCGTTGTTACGGCTTTACTCAGGGCTGGAAATTCTTCTATAACACCGTAGTTTATATGATGAATATCGTTTTCTTTAACAAACGTTTCTCAAAGAGTAACTCGATATCCTGATAATTAAGCGCCAACCCTGAGAAAAGTCCCAATCGCGCACGTGTAAAATTATGATATTTTTTACTTGTGTTTGATACCTCTAATCAGCCTTTCTCGCCACTCTATCAGGTTGTTTAATGAACGGCAAAGCGTTCACCACTCCCAATCTAAAGTCTTTTGCATGCTGAAATTTTCTTATCAGTAAAGAACTATGGTGTTTGTATATATATATATATATATATATATATATAAACAGTACGAGAGCGTGCATAGATTTGAAATTTCTCTTCTTGTGTTTAGATTGATATCTCAACGAACGAGTTCTGTCTGTACGTGTTCCCTTGCGTTACTCTTTATTTAAATTTGATTTGACCAATTGAAAATTATCATTATCATTATTATCATTCCTACTGCAACTACATATCACTATCATTATTATCCAGCTTCTACGCTCACAATTTCTTGTTTATTATTTCACTTTTCCTTCCGTTTCGATTCCATGATTATCTGTCTCCTGTTTTACAAGCTGGGGCCTATTTTCTCTTCATGATGTACGGTATCATCCCTCACTCAGTATTAATTAGGTGCCTTTCTTTATCAGACACCCGAGGAGTTCAAATCGAGTTTCATTCAAAAGGCTAGGAAATCAGATATAACAGACACAAGCTACAAGGGGTTTGCATATGATGCAGCCTGGCTTGTCGCCCTTGCGTTGAATAGAACAGCGCAAAATTTGGCTCCAACGATTCCTCTTGACACCGTCGCATTTGGAGACAGAAATTTCTCAGACCTAATGAAGAAAAATCTGTTATCAACGGAATTTCAAGGCGTTACGGTAAGTGTAAAATAAAAACGTTTCTATGAAGATTTCTGATTGGTTGAGTTTGATCCATGAATATCTTTACTAAGATCGTTGATTTGGTTTCTTGTGCCTGCCTCTCCTCGTTAGTTTGTTTTATTTTGTTGTTTTCCCCTCTTTTAAGCTCTTGTTTTGTTTTTTTTCATGAAAATACTTTCTTCCTTCAGACACTTCCATGAAGGTTAGCGAGGCTAACTTTATAAAGCGAAAGAGACAATGGTAATAAGTAACAAGCGGTCCAGCGATTATTGAATTAAATAGTCATTCTTGTGGGATATAACATAGAAACTACTAAAGAAGCAGCATATCGTTAAATCCAATCACAATAGGTCAAATTACCGCCATCTTTGATAAAGTCTTAGAAGTTTTGAAAAAAAGTGAGCTTAGCGCCACCTTCAAGGTTGTAAAGTCTCAGAAATTCCAAATGTTGCGCTGTGCCACAATGGAGTTTGATTGAGCTGGAATGTGCAGAGCAAGAAAAGTTAGCAGCTTTAATTGTCAACTGATAAAAAGTATTGAGTAGTTTGGAATTATCGTTTTCTGTCCGTAAAAATGACATTCCTAAAGTAGTATAATGTTTCCTTTTTAGAGCTTCTTAAAACTAAATGACAAAGGAGACAGGTCCGGCGTGTTTGAAATATCACAGCTAAGAGGTATCTTATGCTTTTCTACATTCACACAGTATGATCGTGTAGGAAAACTGCCCGAGTAATTACAACAGCCAATCAGAAGAAAGGAAAATACCCTAGGGAGCCAATGAGAATTCAAAGTAATACAAGCAAACTGCCTAAAGCGTGGGAAAATTCAGGCGACGAAGTCGTGATTGGTTTTAGTTTTGCATCTGATTGGTCGAGTAAGTGGTGCGTGATTTCAGGACCAATCACAGAGCAAAGAAAAGCAAAACTAATGCAATCCCGATTACTTTCCCCACTGTTAGTAAAATCATGTAATTTACTCTCGATTTGGATAATAATAATTATTTTGGTGTATAGTTGAATTTTTTCGTCAAAATCTTAAACGGAGCGTTCTGGGCTCGATTGTATCATCAAAACAGGGAAAACGGCTCGAATAATTTCAGTAATTATGATAAGTTAAATTCATTTTGATAAAGTAACAAGGGAAAAGGAAGGGAAGAGAAAAGTTTCCTTTCCAGATGTACATGCCATGTAACAATTATTCCTGTAATCAAAATAGGAGCAGAGTTTGAAGCCATCTGCAGTCACGATGTTGGACGAACCTCCTTGAATTTTTATCCTGATAAATACTTTCGCTGGGAAGGTAAACTTTAATCGTAAGCCGGTTTTGCTTGCCTTAGTAACCTTGCGTAGAAAACAAAACCCCTTCAAAAGTAATTGTTCCGAAGGCATCAAAATACAGTTAACACGAGGCTAATGTTTTCTGGAGTAGGATTCAACTAATGTATTTGATGATTGTGTACTGATTACACTGTCAAAAATTCCTGCGAATTTTCGGATTTCATAAGATATAAAACTCTTGACGCTTGTGAAGAATTAGTATCTTTCGACGTTGTTTCGCTCTTCACCAAAATCCCAGTTGATCTTGCCGTTAAGGTTGCGGAGGAAAGACTCAGAGAAGATGCTTCCCTAGGACAAAGAACTTCTTTGTCTGTGGAGGATATTATTCATCTGCTGTCTTTTTGCCTCAAAACCACGCAATTTACATATAACGGCACATACTATCAACAAGTTTTTGGTACAGCGATAGGTTCGCCCGTCTCTGCTGTCATTGCTAACATGGTAATGGTGACGTGGAACAAAGGGCCTTAGCCACTTCACCGGTTAAACCCTTTTTCTGGAAACGATATATCGATGATATTATTTCTGCGGTATCCGGAAATGAAGCGGAGCGCCTCTTGTCGCATTTGAACTCAGTAGAGCCGTCGATCCGATTCACCCTTGAGCGTGAAAAGGATAGACATTTGCCCTTTCTTGACTTAAATGTGTCCAGAGAGGTTCAGGGTAATTTAGAGACAAGTGTCTACCGTAAACCTACACACACCGACAAATACCTCGCTTTCGATTCTCACCACCCTATTTGCCATAAAAAGTCTGTAGCCAAAACCTTACTTAGGAGGGCTGACTGTCTACCATCTTCACTCGATTCGAAGGCTGAGGAGAGGAAATATGTTTCCAATGTCCTAAAGGCAAATGGCTATACAAAAAACTTTTTTCCGTAACTCCCAAAAACCAGTTACAAATAGTAACGCTCTTGATGAAAGGGAACAGCGACTGGTTTGGCTGTTATTCCTTACATACAGGGTGTTATTGAACCCATCAAGAGAATTTTGAATAGCCACAACGTTAAAGTTGCTCAAAAACCTTTTCAGACTTTGGGGCATATTTTCGCCAAACCTAAGGATCCTGTCACGAAAGAACAACGAACCGACGCCATTCATTCTATTCCTTGTAATGACTGTGACAACGAATACATCGGACAGACCAAACGTCAGTTTGGTACACGGTTTAAAGAGCACCAAAAAGCGGTTTTTCTTTGCAAAAAGGAAAATTCAGCTTTATCGGAGCATACATGCCTAACCAACCATACAATTGGGTGGGATAATTCTGAAAATTATCACCACTAATCGGCGTTACCACCAGCGCCTTTGTTTGGAGGCTTGGCATATTAACTCCGCCCACGCTCCTTTAAATCGTGACGATGGCGGTTTGCTTCCTGACGCCTATTTACACCTCGTCAGAAAAAAAGTCTGCTAATTAGTGATCATATAAAAGGACCTCTTGTTGCAGCGTTTAGATCACCCCTGATGAAGGCACTAGACAGGAGTGTCGAAACGTTGGGTCTATGAATTGTAACTTCTTCGGTTACATTCATTAAATCTGCAAACCAGAGTAGCATCAAACTATGTCTGATTGTCCACCTGGTTGCTGTTTGAACTTTAATATATTTTTTAGTCTAAACTTATTAACTAGGATTATTTAAAGAAATTTCAAACATGTGTCAAGACTTGTAACTAGAAGAAATAGTCACATGTTTTTTTGTATTTTTTTTAGCTGTAAATGACATACAATTGATCATAGCATGTGAGCCGAACTCTCAGAAATTTCAGAACAATAGGCCTGAAAAAATTGAGATGAAAGATATGCTTCGAACTCGTACCTCTCAGACTCTAGTCGGGCGCTATTATTAACTGCACTACGAAGCCACAAGCTGACAAATTTTTGTGGTTGTTCGTTCAGACTTTGCATTGTTTTTTATTATTCTTTTCTCAGGAGGGAAAGCGCCGATGGATCGACAAAGTGAACACAGGCAGCTGTACACAATGTCCATGTCTGTGTTTTTCTTCATGTGTTCTATGGCCTCCTTTGGAATTTTCTTAGCATTTACGTTCTTGTGCTTTAACATTAAGAACAGGAATAAAAGGTAGAACAATCTGTTTGATATTTTAAAAAGTCAAAAAATAAAGAGCCGTGGCATCATAGTGTATTGCCACTAGATAATTGTCCATGATCATTTAAAAAATTCTATTTAAGTCCATTTTTTGATTATACATAAAAAATTTCATAAAAATTGATAATGGAATTAAGTCTGTACGAGATCCGTCTCTCGTCTTATTGAATATGTGGTGTGAATTTGCTTATTCTGCCATCTAGCAGTTTTTTTGGTCATATTTTTTTTCCCAATAAGTCAGAGTATTGTAATGTCCGATTATTATTTTCAATGTTAAATTTTCTCATCTCGACTAGTTTGATAATAAATCATTTGGAAAATAGAATGATACTAATCCATAAGTAGATTACCAGATCAAATAACAGATCTATCTTTGTATCGTTTTATCCAAACATTAATTTTGCGACTGGCAACTGCAAAGATTTCTTAACCAATGAATTTTCATGCCCTGTCATGTCATGTCAACTCGATGTCATGCAATCGCATGTTTACATTATGTCATACACCAGAAGAAAGAAGGTTTTTCGCGTTCCCGCCAGTCAACTATTTCGTTTTCTAATTCTTGTCAGATTTGTCAAAATGTCGAGTCCAAACCTGAACAATATGATAATCTTGGGCTGCATTCTGTCGTACATATCTGTCATTCTGTTTGCATTCGATGGAGAGCATCTTAAGACTGAACTTTGCACGGTAAGTTCCCTTCTGTTCTCCTAGAAAAGATACTTTTAAGTTTGCAACCGCTGATAATGTTACAGATTGAAGTTATCTTCCCTAGAGCTTCATTCTGTAATAAATATTCCAATTCTGATGAAAAGACTAAGACTGTGCAGGTGCTAATACCAGAGAAATTCACACACCTGTGCGGAGAGAGAGCTTGATTCGTAGGAAAGGCACTGACTGACTCCGATTCAGTCACTGGGTTTGCGCCGCAACTCTATGCGGATCTGGAATCTCACTAGCCAACAATTAGCCTTCTTGTGAATGAAAGTGATCCTCGCAGTAATGTGCACTACTTAGGCAGTAGTGGAAATAAGGCCTGAAAAAAATTCAGGCCTGTAAGGGATTTGAACCCATGACCTCTGCGATACCGGTGCAGCGCTCTACCAACTTAGCTAACAAGCCAACATCATGACCCGCTCTCAGTTGGCTTGTTAGATCAGTTGGTAGAGCGCTGCACCGGTATCGCAGAGGTCATCGGTTCAAATCCCGTACAGGCCTGAATTTTTTTCAGGCCTTCTTTCCACTACTGCCTAATATACTGCCTAAGTAGTGCACATTACTGCGAGGATCACTTTCATTCACGTCTTTATCCGCAGTTCAAATATATGACTTTCATATATCCTTAACCAATTAGCCTACTGTTTCTCGCAAATGGGGCATCTCCATAGAATATTAACTTAGCTGAATCATTCGGCAAAATTTTTTCCTACTCCTGTGACTCATTTATTGTATCTTTTTCCGTTGAATTAGACAAGGACTACTACTATTTGTATCGGCTTCACGTTTGTCTTTGGTTCCCTGTTTTCAAAAACGTGGCGCGTTCACAAAGTCACCAGGATAACAAGCGCAAAGAAACTGGTAAGAAATAGAAGTCTTGTCTGTGACAAGTCATTCTCTTATCTCTTTAACTTATGTTTACTTCCCTCCAATGTGTTACTTTTCATTTTTTTACTTCCTCCTTTCAGAGTTCCCCCTCGCTTTTCAAGTTGCTCAGTTCCCTCCTTGAAATTTCAGTTCGTCTCTGTTTTGATTTATTTTTTATTAATTAATTCTCTTTTGGTAAAAATAAAGAAATCTTCAAGCGTGCTGACATACTTTGAAAACGCATTCCTTTAAGGAAATTTTTCATGGGAGACGCCGGGTAACCTTAGCTTGAGTACAGGTTTACGTAGAGGAATTTGTTAGTGCAAAAGTTTTTGGATCTTTCAGATTATCAGAGACCTGCATCTCTTTGGCGTCATTGGCGTTCTCATTCTCATAGACGCTGTCATCCTTCTCCTTTGGAACTTTTTGGATCCTTTTCAGAAGGAAATTAGATATCTCCCAGCACTGGTAAAGAAGTATATACACATTTCTGTTCTTTAAAGAAAAAAGAATTATTGACAGTTTGTGCGATGACTGACCTAAAGAACATTGTACTTTTGAAAGTTCCTTTTTCTTCTCAAAAAAGGTTTAAAGTCCTCATTCGGGAAAAACGCGAAAGGTTTAACACAGGACTGAAATAGGTTTTGGTTAAGTGACAATGAGTCAAAGCCCTCTCTCCCAATTCAGCAAAACAAAACCCATTTCCTGTATTTTCCCTTTCGTAGATCTGTGCCCGTTGTCAGTCCACTGGTCTTCTGTACCCACCGTTTCTCAGGTCCTGTGTACTCGCTGTTCCCTAGGTTCTTGTGCCTCCACCAAATATTTATAATCTTCCTAATAAGATGAATGTGGTCTGCTTGTTCACAGAACAATCACGAGGATGACAATATTCTTCAATTGCCGTACACATATACGTGTGAAGTCAACCGCATTGAAATCTGGCTGGGCTTGTTGTATTCCTACAAGGGAATATTGCTCCTGTTTGGTTTGTTCTTGGCTTGGGAGACAAGAAATGTTAAGATTCCTGCCTTGAATGACTCTCATCATATAGGTAATTTTTAACTGAAATAACCTCTCCGGTAACTAGAACTATTGGTGATCTTTTTCCTTCTCGCCTTGGGACTGTGTGCGTTGAAATTCCTTGTATAACTGAGGCCTTTTTGAAGACGGATTATGAAAGGTTTTAAAACTTTCACGAGTTTAGGCCCAACCCAGGTCCTGGTGAACGAACCATTTTCTTTTCGGAAAGTGTCTACGAGCTGATTTCTGAGGGATGGGGAAAGAACGACTGAATACTTCTCAAACTGTAACCCTTGCTCATTTTTTTTCTTGTCTTTTGTCATTGCATGGTGTGTTAGGCTCGGGATGTAGAACTCTTCTGTAAATTTATGAAAGGGGTATTCTTTGATCTGAAAAGTAGGATATGAGAATGGAAAGGTTTTTGGTATCGGGAAGGAGTGTAAACGGCATCTCCGTACACCTGTTCTCGCTTCAAATGCACTACTATGTGTGAAATAATTGTGTTATGGTTATTTCACCCTGTCTTTTCAGGTATGGCCGTTTACAACGTCGTTATCGTTTGCATTGTTGGAACTCCAGTTGTAACTTTTGTACACGAAAAGCAATTCGAGGCGTCGTTTATAGTAACAGGCATCTGCATTCTTTTTAGCACAACTTCTACCCTTTGCATTGTGTTCGTACCAAAGGTAGGATTCCCTAAGTGGAGTTATAAACACGAATGCTATTCGTTTAAAAAAAAAATGTCATCTTTAGACTTTCAAAACGAGCAGGCATGAATTTTTTCCTTTTGTTATCCATTTTGATTACTATTCTCTTCTACTGAGGTAAACATTAAATTAAATAGATTTGTGTGACTAACTAATTTTCCATCCTTCTGTACAATGCAATTTCGCCTAACTGATCATACAGCTGGTTGGTTAACCTGTAACCCTTCCCAAGTTCTGCTGCAGCATCATGCATCCTTCTTCACGTTAGATTTTTCCTTTTTCTTTTCCCTTTTTTTCGTGCGGTCAACTTTCCCGTTGCAAGCATCTCTGACAAAGGGGGACGGTACAAAATTTAAAATGATTTCGAGAAGGGACATGATGGTTATTAGTGCTATTCTTTAAACCATTTTAATGATTATTTTTCCTAGTACCTCTCTATAATCCACCTCTGAGAGATATTTTCTCGTCTAAAAACAGTAATAATTAATGACGATGATGTTTATAATGACAGTACTGAGAATGATAATGATGATGATTTTCCATTTTCCATCATCTCAAATCCCCTTCTTAACTCTTCAAAAAAGTGACTGATTGATTCTTCTCAGATTGCAGCGCTTAGGAAAAACGGATTAAACGAGGAGTACCGTGCTCGAACGCGCACCTTCAGCTCGTTGGATACATTTACCGTCACCACAGCTAAACGCTCCTGTTCTGGTAAAGACACCATCAACAAGGATGGAGAACTTCAGCGACTTAGGGAAATGCTAGACATGGTACGTAGTCAGAAGCCAGATAAAAGCGGTGATGGTGATGGCGGGGTTAGCAGGGGAGGGGAGGGGGGCTAGCATATTGGGGAAAGGAGGGCAGAAGACCGTTGTGGCCCGGGTACGATTTCTCCGACCTGAGGTCACCTCTGGGTTTAGTGCGTTGTTGGTTCTCGTCCTTTGGTTTCTTCCCTCCAAAAAACTCTTAAAGTTCGAATTCTATCTCGGGAATAATGGACGAAGGCAAACTGTTCGTTTACCCAACCTCGTGTTTCTCCATAAAACTAGTGGTATGGTCTGCCGGCAGGGGCTAATATTGCCGAAATGAGTGTTCTGTTTGAATTTTATTCACAGCTTCAACGAGAAAAGAAAAGAATAAGTCACAGCAATGGAACCAGCATGACCACGCAACTGTGAGATGAATCTTAGACTGCACTGAACACATACTGACAATGTCACCCAGCTAGCTCGTGACTACATTTTCGTTGAGAAGTATGACGAGAGACTTAGATGATCGTATTGTCATCAGGATAAGTTTCGCGGTTTCTTTGTTCATGAACTAGCTGTTAAAGACCGTCTCGTCAATAAACACCACTTAATCTAAACATCAGTAGGAAGAATAAGTTGGCGATTTTTCGACTCACATAGAAAAATTGTAGTAAAAATGTACTTCTCGGGATGATGAATAGCAGATAACATTCTTTCTTCAGAAGTTAAGTTACACTTCCAAGCAAAGAGAGATCATACATTCCAGTATTGTGATATGTGAATTTTAATTAGTTTGAAATCATTTTAGATAAGATTCTACCGATTAAAATAGGGCTCTTACAATTTAATTGAGGGTCTCAATGGGGTTTAAGCCGTAAAACAGTTAAAAAATGTGCTAGTTAGACGTAAAAATTGACAAATTTTAACCGTTAGTCGAAAAAAAAAGTGAAAATTCATTTTTCGTTTAATGGAAGGAAATTGACTGTTAGCCGTAAAATGGCCAAAATTTCAACCGTTAGCCGTTTAATCTATACCCTCCTGGAGACTCCCTTAATATTCTATATAATTCTAAATTAATTTTCAACCATTACAAAAATAGTTTAAAATATATCGCACGTGCAGATAGTCGAAGTGTCAGAGCATGGTGTTTTTATACCTAACAATTGTGATCTAAGGATCTCTCCTAACTTGTTCTAAAGTTTACTGAGGATATTTAGACCGTTTAGCCCCTTAACCCTTTAGAAGACAAGCATCTAGTTTCTGCTAACAGCATCAATGCTGAATCAAACATTAAAGACTTGAGACTACAGTAAAGAACGGCTCAAAGTCAGTATCGGAGTAACTGCGCACCTACCCCTCCCCAAGCCCAACATCAACCCTAAGTTAATCGTTGCTGGGTTAGGGGGTAGGTGCTCACTTGTTCCGATACTGGCAGTGATCCGAAATAATCGCTAACTGTGCACCTACCCCTTCCCAAACCCAACATGAACCCTAAGTCGTTATCAGTTGACAGTTGTTGGGTTAGGGGAGGGGTAGGTGCACACTTGCTCCGATACTGGCAGTGATCCGAAATAATCGCTAAATAATGAAAATTAAAAATTTCTCCTTGTCACAGCCAAAGGAAATGTGTAGAAACCAGCATGGAGAATTTGCATGCTGATGTTAGGGGGTAAAAAGTTAAGAAATGAAAACGAGAACCTCCTAGGTCTAGTCCCCCCCCCCCTCTCCTAAGAAACGAGGCAGTAATTCTTCTCTGAAAGAAAACTGTCGTTACCATATTCCATCGCCACACCGGTTAATTAAAAATCAATCGCTCTATATAGCTGAAAGGTCGGGTTAGAAAGTACAACAGCCAATCCATAAATGTTCAATAATTAGGGAATAAATTACATCGACAAGAGATCTTCGCTGGATTTTGACAGCATTAACTCTTTAGCAGTTGTTTCAGTGGCCATTAGATGATTGACGTCACCAAAAAAATCTCGTCTCCTCACTGGTGTCTCAAACAAGATAGGGCTGGACCTTGACTCTGCTAATCTGTCAACAGGAAAAACGCATGTTTTTTTTTTAAAATGTACATGCAAATGCTCCAAGTATTGAAGGCACCACCTGCTGCGTGCGTTTGAAAACCCACAAGGATTTATCAGCATTTAGTCCGAGAATTTGATTAGTCTTTCCCTTGATCGCTGAAGCGTACTTCAACAATTTTTAGAGAGGTTAACCATGACGGTTACGGGAAATGGCAAGAAGCTAAAACTAAACTCCTTTCCGGCTAATTTCAGGCCCTTTTTTAATTTGTATTAGTCGCGAGTAGAAAAGTTTAAATAATGGAAAAGTTAACATATCAGAATTGATTTTTGCCCTTTGTCGCGGCCGTAAACGCCATGTCTACTCATTAATGTTGGGCTTCACGTGCGCCGAGCACGCACAAAGTCCAAAGCCGTAATGTGTAGGAAAATTTTTTTAGTCTCCCAATACCCCATTACTAAAGAGGCTTGCTTGAAATAGTTGTTGCAATCAGGAGCCACTTGGGCTCTTAGAGTAAGTGGGTGCATTTCGTAGTCTGCGCCACTAACTACCCAAAAACTTTCACCGATGTTGCACCAGTAGTTATTGCGAGTGTTAACTAAGACCTTAACTTAACAAACAAACGTTTTCTCGAAACTGAGGTATTGTCCATTTATTGTCTGATATGTTTGTTTCATCTTGCATCTCTTGCAAAAGCAGAGAGATGCAGACGAACGAACCGAACAGGCAAATAAAATATCCTTTAAACAGAGCAATCAAATCACTTAAGTAAACTTACTTCGTAAATTCCGCGTCAAAGTCGTCGTCTTTTGCTGCAATGTCCTATTAATTGCAATGGTAAGTTAGACAGTGTATAAGCAAAATGGCCTAATCATAGTAGCAAATGCTAAAAAATGCTCCGTTTAGTTCAGCAAGTGCATTTTTAGCCGACTATCTAGATATACGACGCATAAGACAAGCAAACAAGTAAAAATTATAAGACAACATATTACCGAGAAGTAGTAACCCCCATGGGGTATTAAGAAACTGTTGGGATTGCTTCCTACTTCCTTCATTTCGTTCTGTGATTTGTCAAGAAAATTCACGCCACTCTTTAAAGCGATCACATGAAAAACTAAAAGCTATGGCAACTTTGCTGCTCTAATCAGGTGGCTGGTCCACTTTCCTCTTGAGATCTTATTGGCTCGTTGTAATATTTCCTTTCCGTCTGATTGGCCTTAGTAATTACCTTGGTTTTGGTCTTACGATATTCAATCGAAAAGCGCTCTAATCAGCTTCTCTCACAATAATAAACACGATATTGACGCTAATAAAAACAATTACCAGGGCTTGCAGTTTATTACTGGAGTCATCCATTATACCCGAAGAGGAATCTGCAGATACATGAATTTTTGGCGTGTTTACTCTATTTTCTTTGGGTATAGGGGTCGCGTAAATGTCAACGTTTTCGTTTTGAATCACAGATGTGGCCTGTTCAGTATTCTCCTTGTTGTCCTGTGAGACTCGCGGACTCCCATGATCCTTCTCGGGTTTTCCGTGTCCCGCTTTTTTCTCGTGGTTTTCATATGCAAGCTTAAAGGCATCAGCAATGGTCAGCGCCATGGCTTGAGCCTAAAAAATGTTATTAGTCATCATATGGTTAGTATTTCCTGTCATTCTACCTAATTAAAAGGTCTTTAAACTTCAAGTAGTGCCAGAAGCACTTGGAAACCTTCATAGTGATAAAACGCACTTCCTGATTCCTGATTCCTGACGGGAAGGGGGAGTGACAACAAGACAACCGGATAGGAAAAAAATTACAATAACTTCGAAATAACAGTGTAGTGAGCATTCCTTCTCAAAACAACATCTGCATAACTAAGAGAAAAAACACCGTACACAATTTTATAAGAAGGTTATGGCAGTATCACTCAAGGACTTTCTGAATGGAAACTAAGAAAGACCTAGTTCTGTCTTTCTTTGTATCCAAATCATCTTGATATTCTCAACTGGAATCTCGATTTGCAAAATCGACATTTTCATGGATAGGAAAATTGGTGAGGAGATACCATTAGCACCCCTCCTAAAACAAGGCAAAATAAATAAAGGAAAGAAAAACATTAGAAAAAACAACAACAACAACAACAACAACAACAACAGCATAGAATCCAAAGAACACTGAGAATAAAATGAGAGAACTATACCATTGCCGGTTTGCTGCAGAGGAAAGCGTGGCACGTCAAATCTTGTTTGCCTTGTGATCGACAAATGAACGCAAACACTTTGGGAAAGGTTGGGTCGGCCACACAATATGAAACACTAGAAATTAGAAAAACACAAATGAAGAGATTTGAAAATTGGTGCACCTGAGAGTTCTTAGTAAAGCTACGAGCTACATGGGAAGAAAAGCAATTATGTAAACGGTGTCGCGTTAAAGAAGCATCCGAATACAGTCAAAGCTAATATGGAAGCGATCCTGGCAGTTATGAACATTACGCAGTGGTGAAAATAAGGCCTGAAAAAAATTCAGGCCCGTACGGGATTTGAACCCATGAACTTTATGATTCCGGCGTGGCACTCTACCAACTGAAGCTAACAAGCCAACTGAGAGCTGGTCATTATGTTGGTTCCAAATAAACTCCCGGAGCGGTGAATAAATGACTGTAAATATATGAATGTCGTATATGTGAACTGCGGTTGAAGAAGCGAATGTGGAAGCGTTCCTCGCAGTTATATGAACACCACTTATGCAGTTCACATATCCTATATTCAGGCCTTATTTTCAATACTACTTAAGTAGTGTCCATAACTGTGAGGATCGCTTCCATATTCGTTTCTTCAACCGCAGTTCACATACATGATGTTCATATATTTACAGTCATTGAAGTCAAAACCTGTCTACGGTGAGGATGGGAAGAGGAAATGTGGGGAGTAATCATTAGGGGAGAACTCCAACTTGTTTAAGAATTCTAGCCTTCAAACAAACCTTCATTATCAGCGCTGCAGGAGGTGCGTTCCTCTGCCCGCAGGAAAGATTTGGGACGAGTCAGAAAATGTTTGTCGGGGGTCTGGCACTAATACCCCGTGCAGACCCCTCGTAGGCTCGCGTTGCTCAAACACTCAAACTTTCCCACGGCGAAAAACGCTCGTGCCGAAGCGCTAATAATGAGGGCAGGCTAAGGAGTTAAACAGAGAATTAGTAGAGGTTATAACGCATGTGCAGTCTAGCCTTTCTCATTTGTAACTAACTGACTCTTTAATGAATAAACTCCCGCTTAATAGGATGATAAATGTTGCTGATGGCAATGGGTATCACGTATTGTAGATGGAAGCCGACTTACCGATAAATTGGGATCTCCATGACCCTCTCCTGGAGAGAATAAAATCAAATGAATTCGATGGAATTAAACGTCATGTCATGTTTGTATATCAACAAATGGGTTCCTATCTGTCGTGAGTCTGTTCAGTGTTTGATCAAAATGCGGCTACTGAGAACTAAAAAGTGGCACACAAGGCGCAGCCGAAAATGCATGTCCACTGATTGATGTTCTTGCTACAGTTTGACATTTTCTGTGATCTATTACTGTACAGATTCACGGCAACATAGAAGCTGTGTGTTTCATATGATATAGAAGCAAAATGTTGTCAATGGTGTTGTCATCCACGCGCCCGTCCTCCAATGGATCATAAGAAAGAACCAATCAAATTGCGCGTATAATTTATCTTTTCATACAAAAAATAAATGGAAACTAAACATACCTTTGAAATCATATCTTGTATGGAAAGCTTACGGGTAGAAACGGTAATTAAAACTTTCTGAAGGCTTCCACTAGCTGGGGTATTCTTCGTCTATAGAACAATGTACAAATATGACCAATGACAAATCTAGCGGTTAGACATACCAAGCTTCATTTATTTACTATAGGTGCTTGCTTTGGGGTAATATATAGATTTAGCCAAGCCTAAAAGCGGAGCTCGCATTTTTTTTCCCCGCACGTCTCAAGGGCGCAACGCCTTGCCCCGGCCAGGACTAGAACCCGGGTCGTCCGTCTCGGAGCCCAGTGCACTGACCACTGGACTACTGGACAAAGCCGTGGCGTTGGCGTGCCTGCAGTACAGTTGACCACGCATGTTAAAAGTAGCACCTTGTACGGTCGTACGGTTGTACATCCAAATTTTTTCGGCTTGATGGGTTACTACTATTTTGTATAATTATGGGGCTTCGCTCTGCGAGCTCCGCTATAATTGGGCTCAGTTGTTCAAGGTTAGGAAAACGCTACCCAACGGATAAATCGCTATCTAGCAAATAGGTGTTGTCAAAACACTTATCTAGTGGTTCTTCGAACAACCGGGGCCTGGAATTGACTTTCAGCGATGATCTTCTGGTATTACATTACTAAAAGCAATTTTTGTTGTATTATTTCTGCAGCCATGGATCCAGTGACATCATTTTACCAAAGTGTGACAACAAATCGCACCAATCGAAAACCTCAGGCTCGTGTGGGTGTGTTTTGATTGGCCTTGATTCTGCTAGCACACAAGGTTATTTGTTTTAATTTGATTTAAGCCTACCTTCTTCGTGTTTGCGACAATACTCTGCACAGCTTCATCAGTGCAGCCTGATCCTTGGGCTTGAAACACAGGACAAGATCCAAGTATCTGCAAACGTAACATTGGGAAATTAGCTGAAATGTGTCACAAAGAAATTGTCCTCAGCAGAGTGGGTGACTGACTATAAGTTTGTATCAATACCTTGACATAGAAGTAAATTCCTTCTTTCAAAGAATCTTCAGCATGAAGCCAGTCTTCTTGATGTTTACCTGTTAAGTAACCAGTAAATGCGATAAGTTTTTATTGGGATTGAAAAGCATCCTGAGATTTCGTGTCACGTGGGAGAAGCAGAAACTGCTTAAAAAAAGGAAATCAAGACCTTAAATCAAATATAGTTTGTAAGGAAAGACAAACATCACGCAGACAAAAATATGAGCCCAAATATCATCTGGGAGGCAAGAATTCGAATCCCGTCGAGGGCTGAATTTTTTCAGGCTTCATTTTCTGCAATTGCCATAATTTCGGCCCACTTGCGAGAATCATTTCTTTGTTAAATTAAATTAAATTAAAAGAAAAAGAAGAAAAAACCAACAAACAAACAAAAACGTCAGGAGCAACTCAAGTGGAGACAAAACCAAACAAACTCGTGCACACAAAAATTATGCAAATTTTAGCTTCACTGTATCTTTACATTTGGAATTTCTTCATATCTGCGCTAACCGACACTTGTAGTTCTTAGCCCTAATACATAATTCACTCAGGCAATGGTGAACAATAATTCACGGAAGGGGAGGTAGATATCCAACACTTTTACCGGAACTGAGTAGTTCATTGAGAATTTATCACAAAAGAACCAAAAAACTCGTTCAGTCATTTTTGTCGATATATACAATGGTCGGAGATTTTAAAATTTTTGGGGCGCCATTTTGTCTCTGCCTTGAGGTGGACACTATTTGAAAATCACTTTCGAACGGGCCAATCAATGCGCGCAAAAAGCACCCTTCACTAGCGTGATATGTACTATAACTAATAATGAAGCTGATGTTGAACGCTCCTAGCGCTACTAATACAACAATATATACGCCAGAATACACCGTCATAGTTTACGTAGGTGAGAAAAGATCGAAAAAATACCAAAACAAGCGATGATGCGTTAAAATCAATTCGTGAATAACCATTTTAAGCTACATTTTCCATCCTAGCTAAAACGTATCTGATGATTGATCTAGGTTGGAAGAAAGCTTTCTTTCGAAGAATATTAAACCTTCATGTTTCGTCCCGTGTGAACAGTGGACAATATGGATGGCTGTATTCAATGTAAGTGTTGAGTGCTTATGCGAAGGTTTATGCGTATTACTGCGATCTTGGCATTGCAGAAACAGCCTTGTAACCTTGGTTAATCGGTGTGTTATAGATTCTGAACTCTTGAAATTTGACAGAGTGAGTAAAACTCGGTTTTTGGACGCGACATTGATGCCCACGACCTAATTTCGTTTTGTCCTGTTTTCTGGGATAATATCAAGCAAGGAACCTTCCAAAGAACAAATATTCCTCTTGTAGATGTTATAAACCAAAATACAAACAGAACAAAACAAAACAAAACACGATTAAACAAAACAAAACACAACAAAACAAAGTGGGAAAAAACAGCATAAAAATTAAAAGGACAGATCAAAAAAATGTCAAGACTGTCGTCGTATCCAAGAAGAACATTGGTTCAAGACGTACTTTCCGTTGGTAGTAAAAATATAATCCATTCTATTTTTCGCTTTTATTTCACCGGAGTTGTCTAGAAAATTGCGCGAAAAATTGGTGTAATTGAAATCGCTCTGGTGTGACAATTGTACATGACCACTGAAAATGAACTAATAAACACGTTATCTTTAATTTAAGTTTTCAAACGAATGCAAGAAGGTTCGATGACGTACATGCTTCAGCGAACAAGTCACATCGAAGTGACGCTTGTGAATCGAATGTGCAATTAGAAATATAATTAAAGAGATTTCATGATGACCATTACAATTTTTCAATCCGAAGAAGTGGTTTCAAATTTTCCATACTTAAATATATAACACGTCACGATACCGAATATAATAAACAAACCATTAGAGCATTAAAAGTAAAAACTTTAAAGTCATTACAGACTTATTCCGAGAAAAAAATCAAATCAAATTGTCCCGACCTGACTTGGAATAAGTACTCAGCCCAATTTATTCATATCCTGGTTTTTATCGTTCTGACTCGTATTCAAATTTTTCTTTTCGCTACATCGCTTGCATTGTCAAAATATTTCCGCCGATAAGCAATTCAGCGGCGCAGCTATAGGCACAAGCGAAGCAGAGGCGCTTTGAATTAGCCAAAAAAAGAATGCTATGCGTCTCTCTCGAAAGAGAAGAAATTTCAAAATTTCATTCAAATTATAAAATATCTTCTACAGGCTATCTTAATCAATTTCTTCCCGCACGAACGCTTAAGTTCACACATGCGACCGATCAGTACGTGTCTCCAAACGTAAACCTCAAATTAACATATGCCGATTTATATCGCTAAATTTTGGTGATGTTCCTATCGCTTTTCGAATCATACTTTCCTTTCACCTTAGGGCATCTTTTTTTCCCTATCCTTAAAAAAAGAATGAGCTTGTTTTATGTAGTGTGATCGTTGAAAACAAAGAAACGAACATTCGCTTTAAGGCAATCCTGAATTAAATATTTCTCTCCAGACTAAACCTTAACTCGATCTTCAAACATATCTCCTACCTTTGCTTTTCTCCCCCTCTGTTACCTTCGCGTACGGACTCGGCGAACCTGCGCCAGAAAACGTTTTTCTTATAACTTGAGGGCTATGCTTTACCTTCGCGGCAACGGTCTTTAGAGAGTTCATTTTGCTTTTGAAACGAATATCACGGACAGTCAATTACAAACGAGCAAATTCCCCTGTGGGGGAGGAGGAGGGAGGAACTAGGGAATAACCTAACGATTTTCCGTTGGCACGGAAGACGTCTCATCAGTTTCAGATAGCAAATACGTTCTATTTTATGATAAAAATTGAGTTAAAGATAGCATGAAATCCTCCTTCTCGTGGCTTTTATAAGCTGGAACAACAGCAGCTTCTAAGTTCGGCTTTACTCTACGTAACTGTCCTCAGATGCACAGCAGGTTGGTCACGCAATCATCGCGTGCCAGCAATCCTACTCAGCACAACAGGAACATGCTGATTTCATGGCCAAGGTCTGAGACGGTTTAATGGCCAGAATACTATTTTTAGCAATTTGTGTTCCCTACGTGTTCGCCTCGGTACCGTGTATAGATAAACGATTTTTCTATTCATGGTGCGTGCTCTGCAGTCTATGACAGTGCTTCTGGCTATTCGCTGTAGTGTAGAGATTTCAGGTGATTAATGGAAACGCACAATGCTGGAACTACACTATACTTCGCTTAAGTTAATCAACCTCTTCTCGTTCTACACCATATCAACCACTTAGAAATACAAAAGCAAACATCTTCAGACCGTGATGATTGATCAAATGATTAAAACGCAAGTAGCAGATTTACTTCGTTTCTAGCAGAAAGTGGTTTATAACGCTGACGCAAGTTTAAGCAGGGTGCCGGATAAACCGTAAAAGTTTGCACGCGTTCGGCGGTTTTCCAATTACTGAAAACGTGTCACAGTTATGGTATTTTCGCGTACTTTGCAGTTAAGAACTCCCACAAATAATCTGAGCCAAGTGAACGAGCTAATTGTTCAGGTCAACATCGCCAATAACTCCTCTCATTTTGATGTATCTTTGCAGTGACTTTATTGTGTTCACGACTTCCGAATCTCACTTTGAAGCAAAGCGGTAGCGGCAGACCACCTAGCGTGGCACGCGTTTTTACTCATCTTTTTATATCTATCTATTTGCTTATTTGTCGATTTCTTTAGATGATATTCTATATCTTTGAGTGCGCAAAGCTAAGATGATCCACAGCGGAGGGAGAGACAGGTTCTCTGCCTAGAGGTGGGTGTAACTGTTTTCGTTGTGTTCTACGTAAACAGGCTATGACTGGCAAGTGGAAAGAGGGATCCACGAAAAATTCATTTGCTGATCTCAAGCGCACATGATTTGGACTCTGAAGAAATTCATGGATAAGGTCTATTTTAAGCAACCCGATCACAACTTTCTAAATTTTAAATTTTACAATATTTTTAAACCATTTCCTTGCCGCTTTAGATCCAAGAACAAAACCAAAGTAAAACTGCTGCTTGAGTAGGTTTCTAAAAACGAGTCAGATTTGCAAATTTCTGTGCTCAAACTATACTGCAGCTCGGAAAATCTCTCTTTCCTTATTATCATTTGTCATTTAACTGGAAATCTCTAAGGCCCCTCAAGCCTTATATAAGACAATGTATTTCAAATAGTCAATCACTAGAAGACTTCAAAGAATGGAAAAACCGCCTCGGAAGGATTTAAAAGATTGGCGTAAAAGCACACAGTTCCAGCCAGTCCTTCATATAAGCTGAATGGTGAGTCCGGAGTTCTTGCTCCCTTTTGAAACTCTTCTGTCTGCATAAATTCCGAGAATTTCTGCGCACGATAAAGGTATTGGTCTTCTTTGGTCAGACGATAGAGCAATAAGAAAACGTATCCACTCCCTAAAAAAGAAAGGAAAGAGACATAAATTTCACCTTGTTTCTGCCACAATTACAAAGCAGTTATATATATATATAAGCTTGCGGGCTGTATTCCATGCGGTAGGGGCGTTCGAATTTCGTTGAGGCCGTCACTTTTTCCGTTTCCTCTCCTCTTAGAAAAATTGGTGATTTCATAGTGCTGATCTTTTTGTCAATATAAGTAATCAAATGTCACAGTTCCTGTTCATTAGGTCTCCTGAAGTAGTTCCCCACACCAGGGTCCTTCAGGCAAGCATTTCCAATTTTGGGTTGGGCTTTGGCTCAAATAAGGCATTACTGCTTACCACTAATTGCTTTCTTACTTTCAGAGTGCACTGTAACAAGACTTGGATCAATATCAGTATCTGAGCAACTGCCCACCTACCCCTCCCCTAACCCAACAACAGTCAATTGATGACAAGTTAGGGTCAATGTTGGGTTAGGGGAGGGGTAGGTGGGCAGTTGTCCAGATACTGATGTTGATCCCAAGACTCCAATTCAAAAAGCAAATTAACACAAATGCTGTGCTGATGTATTGGAAAATAACATAGGATAGACTGTTCTCCTATTTTGAATGAAAAAAAGGAAGAGATGTGAACTGTAAGATAGATATTTAACAATGATGCATTACCTGCCACACCATGACATATCCCTGGCCCTTTGCGTAACAATCCCTTCTGCCAGGTAAGATCAGCACACCTCCTCATGGCCTGCAAGTATTTATCATCTTTCCAGGTAAGATAAGCTTTGGCCAAAAGATAAACAACCCCTGGAGCACCATGGCACCAATGTACCAGCTCATCTTCTTGGTGACTGACCTCTCTAGGAACAGGTGGGTAGTTTCCATTAGAACATTCACATGCGAGCACGTAGTCGACAGCTTGATGAATGAGAGATTCAACATCTTTTCTTTTGCTAAAATGTTCTGGGAAACTAAGCAGCATTTGTAAAATGGATGAAAGTCCATGACCTGCCCCTGAATAGAAATTTGAAAAAAAAAAAAATTACCTTTGGATAATTCCTCTGACAACTCTCAACAGGTCATGAAACAATACTTAAACTCTTTGAAGTCATACAAAGGTCTTCCATCATGTACAAAATAATAAACAATAAGTTAGATTAAAAATTAGCAGATAAAAAATTAATCAGTTTGATCAAACAGTAGTAAATAGAGGATTTTCTACATTTTTTGTTCTTGATAACATCATAACAAACTGTCCTAGAGAAAGAGGGGTCAGCAACTTTGTGGTACTTATCTATTGTGTTTGATACCTGTTACAATGTCTAGCCTACCCTCTCTTACATTGTTGGGACATTAATCATTGCCAAAATGTAAGAGGCATGATGCCAGGCTTAATTTTATTAAATTTTTCAAAAGACTGAAACCCTCAGCATAATACCTAAGTACTCTGTCCTGTAGTATGAGTACATGAGTGGGCTTTGTGACTGGTGACTCTGTGAATACTGTCGCCCAGACTCTATGATGGCATCAAACAAGGGTCTGGTGACTTCTGGAGGTACCACAGTCCTGCCAAGCTTTTTGTTCAAGAGAAGTGACCCACATAAGTAACCAGCTCTACCAACAAACAGTTCATCAGAACCAGGACGAAAGAAATTCAGTGGCTGGCAGATTTTAGCCATCTCCAGATAATTCTGGATACACTGTTCTGTTTCTTGCTGATACCCTGCAACAACATGTTACTGTATAAGCACCCTCCAAGTCCAAATATCATCCCTCCTTTTACCCAAAATTTGACTCAAGTGCTAAGGCATTCATGTCAAATTTTGGAGGGAAATGTTGTATCAAGAAAAAAATAAATTCCTAACAACAACCAAAAAGCAAAATGACAGCAACAACAACAACAACAACAACAATAACAAAAGAATACAAAAATATAATTGTGAAAATGCACACTGTTAGCAACCTCTTTTAATCAAGGCCACATGCATACCTCTTCCACATAACACTTACTTGCGTTTTATAAATTGTGTATTAATTAACATGATCATGAATGTAGTAAATATTTCATTTTCATAGAGCTAATACAAACCCAAAGCATTGAAAACTAGTGCTGATGCTGCATAAATCCCTGCATGTCCTAGGAGAAATGATGCCCCAATACCATCATCATAGGGAGACGTTGTTGATGCCTCTTCTAGACTAACCTTAAAAGAAAAGAAAGGAAAAGAAAGATTGGTTTTAACGTTCGATATTTATACGGTTTGTTAAATTGATGATTATAGTATCCAAATTTTAAAGTGCGTTATCTTAAGCTGTGTAAAGGGTTATCTGTTTTTTTTAGTTTGCTTTTTTCTTTTTTCAGAGATAATTATTTCAACGGTCTCGTTGCTTTTGCATTATCCTCGCTTCAGTTATCAGTTTAGCACCCTGTCAAACGGAACCTCAGTATAAAATATCTAGCGTGCATATAAATTTAAAACCGTCCTGCGACAACTTTTCGAGCACAACTCAAGTTGATTGTTCTGAGAGTTTGCAAACGGACCTTCATGTACTCCAAGGCTTTTCCAAGGCATTGTTCACGAATGTTCAAAAACTCTGTGCACTCCGCTACAGAGAAGAAAGCGTATCCTATACCACCAGCTCCTACATAAAGACCGCCATCTCGGCTTGCTCTCTGCGGAGGACTTTTCTCTTCGATCAGTTGCAAGACCCTTTTCACTAGATCTCTTAAATATTCAACATTGGATAACGTCCCTGAAAATTGCTGGTACTGATTCACAAAGTAACGCGAACGGCTCCGAATCATTTTCTATATTTTGGGGACTTCTACCAAATGTCAAAGTTCGAGCACCACTGTTGTTTTTGAAACACCTCATTACAGTTACACGATAACAAAAGGTCTCATAAATAAACAGCTGGTGGAACAGAACGCGGGAGCGTCAACAAGCAAACAATGAAATTTGATAAATTTTCTGGTTGTCACAGTGCATTGGACGCGCTCGTTTGGGTGTCTTAGCGGCAAAAATGTGATTCGCTTTGAACCAACGCTGAAGGGGAACAACTTCCGTGGAAATAAAATGCCTGAGCTAACGGATCAACAGCTGAAGGATCGTGTGCAGAAGTTGGAAAATTTGTTGAGGGTAAAAAACGCTTCCACTTCATACACGAGCCCACACAATCTGCACAACTTGCTTTATTCTATCGTTTGTTATAACTATGCTAAATTGAAACCATGTTTACAGGCACGAGAGGAGCGAATTGTTGCCCTTGAGACCGAAAATGCCATGCTTTATCTTAAACTAGCACAGGTAAATTATATGCAGTAAGATTACTGATCGTTTAATTGGTAGAGGCAGACACATAGACTTTTGTACATGCATACAATCAAAGATCAAACGTTTAATTTAACAAGCTATTAAACTAATGATGCATGAATTATTTAAATCATTCATGATATTACCTCAACAGCAACAATGCATATCTTTTGTCGAAAAACGAAAAAGACAATTGATGGTTTTGAAAAGGGAATTAAGAAGTGTTCTCGGGCAAAAGACTGAACATGTGATATTGGCCTTTATGTGACACAAATGTTGATGATTAATCGAATTTGCATTTTGAAAAGATGCTGTCTTGTGTGAGTTCTTTTGGAGGCTGCCAATAAAGAGATTTAAATTATAGAATTGGAGTAACTGATAACACACCATGTAAGCTATGTTGCCTTAATCTGAAACCTAGCCATTAAGCCCTTCGGACCCACACTCATGTATTCAGTTACTAGTCAAGTCAAGAAGACACTCATTCTTTCATTACTTCCATATTTTGCACTTTATGTATAGATCAACTCTTTTTACCTTATTAACCATTCATCTTAGTTCACGAGAGTACATGTATGTACTTTGATAATGCTCAGTAGCAATTATTTCACTTGTCCTTGCTCATGGTTAACAACAATTCACAGAAGTGGTAGTGGCTAGTGGTGGATATTGACTGAGCTGCTAAGTGACAGGGTAAATATCCACGACAAGCCACTGCCACTGAGGTGAAGAACTGCTTTAGTTTATACTTATTAAAAGGGGTAAGATAATATGACACCAAGAAGATGATTTAACTCATTTTTACTTGCAACAATTACAATGGTTTTGAGTGCAAGTTACTCAGAGGTGTGTAGTATAGGATATTCTAAGTTTGAGTAGCCAATCAGAGCACACCTTCAAGGCTATCCACTGTTTTAGTATGTACTAGTATATGATAGCCATTCATTTTTCTTCTATAGTAATCAATAAAACACATTTGAATGGCCACCTTTTCTCTCCCACATTATATACCAGGCATTTCTTTTTTGTGCATATTTGTGTATAATCATTTGTTTTTCTTGAGTGTCAAGGGTCAGTACGTTCTTGCCGACATGAGTCCACTCATTTTAGGCGCTTGTTTGATGAGGAGAAAAGTTTTAGGAAGAATTCTTTGCAGACACTCAGAATCTCCAATGATAAACTACAGGTATTAGATTATTATGACTGTGTACTAGATAAACATTAAATGTCAATGGACACATGCATTCAAACTAGCAAACTACAGTTTTAGATTAGTCATGCATTATTGTAGCTTGAACACTGCAGCTTGATGGTCATGGCCCATCCTGCCAGAGCTTATTCCACCTTCTGTAGCATGAAGAAACTTAACTATCTAACCCTTTCAACTCCCATCAGTGACCGACACAGAATTTCCTCTTACAGTATCATCACAATAACAATGAAATAGTTGAGAAGAATAAAAAAATGTTATTAATTAAAGGAACAATTAGGTAATACAACACCAAATTCTTGAGACTAATATTTTAAGAACTGTATTGTAGATAGTAAGGAGAATTGATAATGAGATCTTGGAAGTTAACCCTTTAACTCTCATGAGTGACTAGGAGAGAATTTCTCCTTTCAATATCCATACAATATCAAGCAGACAAGTGATTAGAATAAAGAAATATATTAATTTGGGGATAATTAGTTGATCCAATACTAAATTATCTGAACTAACATTATAAGAATTGTATGGTTGACAGTAAGGAGAATTACAAATTGATCTGGGAGTTAAAGGGTTAAAAGGTCAAAATTGTTTCTCCTGTGAGTTTGGATGCTTGTCAGTTGTGGGCAGGTAACCTGCTTTCCTTCCCTCCCCCATCTCCAGCCCTCATTTTAGGGTTTTGTCATGTTTCTCAAACAGCTGGCTGGTACCATTTCACACTCCTGGGAAGAGGGCAATGTGCAGTAAAGAAATGTCACAGTCAAAATGACCCTATCTTTCCAACTGGACTTTTCAAGGATTATTTTAAAGTTTATTTTCATTCATTTTAGGAAGTTAAGTTGGAGCTTCATGACCTGAAAAAGAAAGTTAAGAGTCTTCCAGAATTACTCTCACAAGAAATGGACAAGACTGCAAAACTCACTGATCAGTTTGGCTCCAAGAAAATGTCCAATATGGAAGGTACAGTGTACTCTTAACTACTATTTGTAGCTTGTGTAGATGTTAGTTTTCTCAGACTCTTAAAAGTTCTGAGGTTTTTTTTCTGTGTATCAAGACATGCACAGCAGGTCTTTGCGGAGAACTCGATTTTCTCCCTTCCCTTCAGCCCTCCCTTCACATGTCCTTCACACAATTTTTTGTGTTTGATAAAAAGATCTTGTTTGAACTTTCATATCCAGGCCTTCAACATAAGCTTCTCAAGACAGAAATGGAGATGGTTGAGTTTAGACAACGATACATCCAAGAAAAGTCTCGCAGAATGACACTACACAACACTCTTGTGGTTGGTAATTGTGCAACTACTGTGTCCAGTACATATTAATGTGGAAGTGTCTTGTCAAACACTTTTCCCAACCAAAGTTGCTCTGGTTTCAGTCTTGTATCAAGCAATGCTTTTTTTCTTGAAACTTTAGCTGGCCATTCTGAATCCACCCTCCCCATTCTGACCTTGGACAAAGTGTTTGCTTCCAGGATTTTATGCTTGACAGGATGCTTCCGGTCAACATCACTGATCTTAGCAGCATGCAAATAACCTTAACCCTATAACCCCTAAGAGTGACTAGCATCTAATTTCTCCTTACAATCTCACCCCTGAATCACACATTGAGGTCACAGGAATAAAGCAAATGATGTCCAACTCAATAAGCTGTTGATTGTCCAACAAATTCCCCTTGTCAGCACCTTAGTCAATGTACAGAGAACAGTGTGGAGAATATGCATACTGATGTTAGGGCGTAAATTAACCTTAATTGTTACACGGGATTCAAGTATATGGCTTTGCTCACCAAAGAGTTCACCTTAGCTCAGTTGGTTCTCAGTGCCCCTGACTGCAAAACTGGTGCTGACTGGGGTTCAAATCCTTGTGGGTTACTCAGATTCTTTCCTCATCATATGCTGAAGTCAATTGAGTGAAATGTTTTTCTTTTCCCGTAATTTTTAATTTTTAGGAAATGCGAGGCAACATCAGGGTGCACTGTCGACTGCGTCCCTTAATCAGCCGCCTTGACTCTCCAGGTGACGAGGAGTCACTGGGTATGGCAGGAACTCCTTCTGAAAGAGTTGTAGATCTTCAGGATGAAGACAAACTCATTGTGCGCCCAGCTAAGCCTGTTGGCGGCCAGATGCAGAAGAAGGAGTTTGAGTTTGAAAGAGTTTATGGACCTGACACTGACCAGAAGTCGCTATTTGATGATGTGAAACCTTTGCTGACCTCTTTGTTGGACGGGTGAGTTCATAACCTTGTGTGACATGATAAGTCAGCATTGATAGTTTATCCTAATACCTTATTAGTTGCTCTGGCATTTTGTGAATCTCCTTTGCCATTGCATAACAGGGAACATGTTTTAGCTGTTAAATAACAGCTGTCATATGACCCGTCCATTCCCACTCGCGCAATTCCACAGAAAACCATTGGAAAGCTGACGTTGGTAGGGTTGACGTGAACCGGTCCGTTAGAAGTCGTCCGGCCCAAGTGCACTTGTACGGCTTTGTTGCAAAAAAAGAAAATAAATAAATAAAAAACATTTTTTCGCTGTCGTTACAATTAATGAGTGACAGTAGTGAACAGAAATGAAAAACATAAGTCACGTTTTTTCGAATAATGGTGAGTTCCTTCTTCTGACTCGAAAAAATAAAGGATAGTGTCGATTCTTCTTTGTGGTTTTGCCATGCACGTCAGTCTATCGCGTCCTATTAAAGTTAAACCAACATTTTCGAAATTTTCAAAACTTAGTCATTCAAAATATTTTCCCGTCCGACTCTCCCACTCAGTCAATAAGTACACATTATAAACAAAACAAATGACATGTCTGTTTGATACCTAAAGGTACAATGTGTGTATCATGGCGTATGGTCAGACAGGATCTGGTAAAACTCACACCATGATGGGAAGTCACGACCTGGACATGGAGATCGATTCAGAGTCGCTGAATAAGGACGAAGGGATCATTCCACGATCAGCGAAGGAAATGTTTAAGTAAGAAGTGGCATTCCTAATGGCGAGCGAAATGATTCTTTGGTATATTCGTTGGCAGAAGCCGTCAATTTGTATCGGTTCTTTCCCACTAAAGGAAGAAACCTTCCTAAATGTACAATTTAGCTTTTCTTACAATTTATGAAATTTTTAGACTCATCTCTGAGCGAGAAAATCCTGAGGAGAGCTTCTCATTGGAGATGTCTGTGTGTGAGATTTACAATAATGAAGTTCGAGATCTCCTAGCAGGAAAGAGTGCTTCCAGGGTAGGTTTCAAAATGAGATGATGATAACTTTATTAATGTACTTCAGAAGATGTGTTATCCTAGAGTAATCCAGTTACGTTTCGTGTCCATTTTCATGAGTTGTACTCTTTTCACCCTTGCATAACTCCCATGAAGGAGAGAACGTCGCGGTGCGTGCATCTTTGACATATTAAGCCTGTATTTTTCAAGACTGTCAGTTATTTCTCGCTTGTCGTGAAAATTAACTCAAAGTAGCATGACATATCTCCTCGAACATTCATGAATTCCGCACGATTATATTTTTATATTCCTTTTTTAACAGCTTGATATTGTCACGAGTAGTGAGGGAGCAACGGAGATTCCATCTCTTGTAACCAGGTAAAGACGGCTTAGTATACATGCGTTTACAATTTGAGAATTACAGTGCTTGCACACCTGCAACATGCAGAGCACTATTGCTGACGAATGTCGTGCTTTGTTTTTTTCTCGTAATTCAGCAGAATTACATGGACTTACAAGTAGACTGGGATCATAAAAACTTGACGGAAGGGCCGAAACTTCATAGTAGTGATGACTCGTGGCTGCGCCATTTCGCAAAATTTATTCTAGGAACGAAATTGGAAGACCAAGTTTTTTGGATCATTGCCAACTGATTTTTCCTTTCTTAAGTATGCGTAGCCAGTAAGGAAGGGTTAACATCCTTAAGATTCGAACACATTTGCGAATGGGTTTTGGTCCATATGTTACTGGTTTCACAATTAAGTGTGAATTTCTTTCCTCAGACCCGTTAGAACTGTACAGGAAGTGATGGCGGTTGTCTACTACGGTATGCAACGGAGACACGAGGACGCCACAATGGTTCATGCTCATTCCAGCCGTTCCCATCTAATAGTGCAGTTGACTATTTACACAGTCACTCAGACAAAACCAAGTACGTCCTCCTCATCGAGTGATGCGGCGCCTTCGCCCCCAGGCACTCCTACAAGATCACGGCGAACTCTGCCCCAGCCATCAGCTGGGAACAACAGTAGGTCCCAGTCTCCTGCACCGAAAAGTAAGGCTGCTTCTGCAAGGCGTTCGAGGTAATTTCATGCGTATACAAATGTACACATAATTGCCATAACTTTTTTGAAAAGAGAAAAGCATTTCTGCGGTTTGAATTTTTCTGAGACAATGCAATTGCAATTGGGTGTATATCTTTTAATGATTTTAAGTGTGTTTTGTTGTGGATCTTGTGTGAAATTGTACCAACTGGGACCGTATAGTTAAACACAAATTGCTTCGTACAATTTTTTTTTCGCCAAAAAAAATACATAGCATACATAGCTCACGGCTAGATTGAATTTTACTCCCCAGGTCTCCAGCGCCTGGCACCGCTGCCGCTGCTCGTTCCAGATCCCCTTCTCCAACCCGGAACAATAATTCCTCAGCTAACGGAAGCCAGACTCAGAGTGTGAAAACCAAGCTTCAGCTCGTCGACTTGGCTGGAAGTGAATGTGTCGGTAAGACGAGGGAAGAAGCAGGGTTGGAAATGTTTTCATTGTATTTACTCAATCATAAGAAGACAAACACATCAACAAGACGTTATTGTGTTCTTTTCGTTTGTAACTTTGTTATGTTTCAATTTACATTTGCATCAGGAATGTCTGGGGTAACGGGTGCAGCCCTACGAGAAACTTCGCACATAAACAAAAGGTAACTGGGGCATCAATTCCAAGTCAAAACAGTTTCTCATTTACAACCAATAAACAGTAGTTCACTATGATTTAATAGAACGAACAGATTTGTGTGAGCAAAGGCATCGGCTGTGCTACTTCTCTAGCTGATTCGTTAACATGCATCGTTTGCATTCTCTCTACCGAAATCGTTCTTTGGGGAGTTGATACTCTCCCCCACCGGGGTTATTGTCGTCGACATCAACATGGCGGCACTCACACTTATAGCTAGTTGATAGCGCTGACATTCGGTCCCTGAGACACCTGCATTTTAGGGTATTGTTGACCCTAATAGCCAATTCATAGTTGCCAATCAAAACGCTTCGTTTTCAACTCTGCGTTTTTTATGTACTAAATAAAAATGTTGTTGTGCAAGTCACCTGTTCTTGGTTTGAAAGTAGTAATCCAAAATGTGTAAGTTGTCCGCGTTCCCACCTCACGGGTATGAAAACGGGTGGGATATCACTTTTGGACGATGTAAGTTTGTTGAAATGGCAAAGCGGTAGAATATAAAATACAAGCTTGCGGTTTCTTTTGTCTTGGAGTTTTCTCCTTCGCCCTTTGCGCAGTTCTGTCCATTTTATTATTTTCGTCCTAAACCCTGAAATCAAACCCTTTTACTCTCCCAAACATTTATCGAAAGGACGGGACTATTTCTACCCAGTCTGAGGAGAGCATTTCAGGGAGAACACTGAGAATAAATTAATGAACAATCCAACATGTTAAAGTTAACTCACGTTTTAATATTTCATCTTGTTTGTTATAACAGTCTGAGTGCCTTGGCTGATGTATTAGGGGCGCTGTCTGAGCATCGTTCACATATACCTTACCGCAACACCAGACTCACACACATGTTACAGGATACTATAGGTGAGTACGCTTTTGCTATGTTGGACTTAGTAATAGTTATCCACCTGACACTGTTTATCTCAATTTCACAATTGTGTGACAGACCATAACGTCCACTTAACATCTGTACTTGTACCAGCTTTCCAAGAAAGAGCATTCAATTTAATAACACAGTCGAAAATCTCATAAAGAACTTTATCGTAATCAGGCACCTCCAATAAAGCTTCTTCTCTCCATCGGAGAGGCTTGTTTTGAAAACTTTATTTTATTCTTCATTAGTAGATAGCTGCGTTATTTATGAAGATGTATAGTTTTTACTCCTTTTTACTCAGTGCAATCTTTTTTTTTCTTTGAACATTGACTCCTCGCTTGAATTTCTTGTTCAAGAAACTTGAGCCCGATATGAATGCAATGTATGGTACAATTTTATAACTGCTTTAGTAGTTTTACGAGGACCTGGGGTGGAGAGTCGCAATTTACCCGGTCCAGTCCCTTAAGGACTCGTATCTTCTAACGTACATTTACTAACGCATACTCGTTTGCTCCTGTCAGGTGGTGATGCTAAGCTTCTTGTCATGCTCTGCTGTTCTCCGGCCCAGCGGTTTATCACAGAAACTCTACAGTGTCTTGGATTTGGGTCACGAGCTCGGCAAGTGGCTCGTGGGCAAGCTAAGAAACGAAGACCCACGTCGTTCGTTCCCAACAGCCTCTCAATAGGTTTGTGAGCTGTAGCGATGTACAAATAAAAGCGAACTAGAAGGATGAAAAAGGACTGAGAGAGGGGTTATAGGGGGATTTAGGCAAGGGGGTCTTGCACTAGGGTCTTACTGGTTTCTTTGGGGGGGGATATACAAGGCACACTTTACTTAAATTTTTCATCGTTAATTTCCGTAGCAGATTTTGTGGGTCGGGAGGGGGGTGCCCTTCTAACATAGTGCCTCTCCCCATAATAGCTACACCTTCCATCCGTGCTCAACACCATCATAGAATGCACCATGTGTTAGATAGCTTTCTAGGGAACACTGGCATATATCCTAAGCGTCTCTAACTGAGATGGGTATAGGATAGGTAAGAGCATTCCCTTTTTTGTTTGTTTAAATTTTTGTTTTGTTGTTTAGATACCGGTAATCTTGGATCATCATCTTTGAGAGGAAACGGAAATCTCTCTCCCAGGATCTTGGATCTTCGTGGTGGAGGACGGCGCAAATCGAACTTTAATTTTGAGTAACACCCCGCCTCCAATGATGTTCGATGATCATCCGAACAGTGTATTCGATAAGTTCGTTTTTTTCTTTCTTTGTTTTTTTCCACACCTTGGAAACCTGGGCTTTCATTCCAAACTTCCTTTCCTACCTCATTTCATGGCATTTACGAAAACGTTTCGTCAACGTAGTTTTTCTTAATGCATTAACATTTGTCCACTTTTCCTTGATTCATACTATTTATTGCAAGACATTTGGTTGAAGCGGTTTTTAACGACTTAAAAAACCAAGTATTTGTTTGATCTGAAAAATATTCGCTAGTCTTGAGGTGTTACTTGACCTTCGCAATGTTAGGGGTAGAGAACATGCGTTTGATTCTGGAAATTTACTCTATGTACACGGTTTTGTGGGTTCTTCTTTTGATTTTTCTTGAAAACTGCTCATAAGTCATTACCCATCCTTATTTAAAGTGAATCACAGGTCTTCAAAGCTTTTTCGTGAATAATCATATAGACATCTAGACACTTCAGACAAACGTTTCGCGCAGATATAGTGTATAGGCAGAAGTATTCCATTTTTTTTTTTTTTTAACAAAGCCAATAATTTTACCAATAAACTATTTTGTCGAACAGGAGAAATAGATATGTTATTATTTTTTTGTAGACAAATGTGGATTACTTAATATATTTACAAACACATAATAAAGTCGCAGTTTGATTCTGGCTTGAATCAGAATGCTTATTTATTAGTTGAGTACTATTTCCTCCTGTTATAAAGTGCAGCCACTCTGTAACTGACACTTGAAGTGAAGTTCAACTTCTCAATGAAAGGCAATGATCGACTCTCGACCGAAAGAGGACTGGAACTGAGCAACCGGCAGTCCACGAGTCCATTCTCCTTTTTTAGAGCGAACGGCAAACGCTGATCTAAAAAAGTTTAGAACCTCATATATAAAACTGTGACGATAATTGCATTTTTTGTGAGTGTGAGATGTATTTCTCTTAAGTTTTCTACGATAAATTATTTTATTAGCTTAGCGCGGCTCAGACGCTAACACGGAGTCGTGCAAATCAGTAAACAACGTGTGAAATTGTCAAAGCCCCGTTTCCGTTTTGCTTTTTCGTCATCCCTTTATCAGCTCATAATTGGTATTACTAATAAATGAATTTTAAAAGGAAGCAACCAGCCATCGTGAAACATGTAATTCTCTGGAAAGTCATACCCAAAAAATCAAATAACTTCTTCTGTTGACAGATTTCATCCACCGTCAACTAGGAGTAGTGTTATAGCATGTACGTCGAAGACTTCGACGAGCGTTGAAAACGGAATTTTAAGAAGACTTCGACGTCAATAATTGTAGGAGTGTCAACTTGACATGGACGAATCTTCCCTTATGACCGCTAATGTTGATCTTCGATAGCAAAACCTTTTTGTTGCGTGGAGTTGGTTTAAATAATTTAAAAAAAAAAATTAAAAATCACAGTGACTGCGTTAAAATGTTCGGCCTGGCCAGGATTTTGATGAAAAGAAGTATGGTTCCTTTGGTATGAGAAAAAATTGATGAGTAGCGCATACTCTTTTTCGGAGAACTGCAAGAAGACGTGAACTTTGCGGATGAAGTACAAGACCATGAGTTTTCAACATAATTCTATGTAACAAAAGCGTTTAACCTGAAAATGGTACTGAAATGTATGCTAAAGGTTCTCTTCTCCGTCAACTCTGACAATAATCAAGCAAAATACAACAATTTCAATCAACTCAAGAAAGTAACTTCTCTCAAAGAGACACTCCCCCTCCCTGGAGCGTGTTATTAAACTCACTCCAGCTCTCAACTCTCCCCTTTCCGACTCTATTGTTAAAGGTTATAACTTTCTTATTAAGTTATGCGCGACTGGAAAGTGTTTGACTATTATTTGGTTATGAAATCAAACCATTTTAAGACCAGCGAACGGGATTGAACCTTATAGTTAGCTTATCATGTATATCCCAGTGGTCAATGACAACTTTATTGTGGTATGTAGTGTATGAGCACATTTCGTGTCTCCATGTACACAGAGCTCACCGCAGAAAGACAAAGAAAGATTAAGAATCGAAGTAAAATGCGCTAGTTTTCTTTCGCGGTATATTCTAAAAATTGCAAAAATCTTTGAGTATAACAAATTTTATTTTCCCAAAGCAACTCAATCCATGGTAGTAGGCACCAGCTTTAGGTAATGGTTTGTCAAGAAATCCTAAAAACACGGACAAGCCGATTAGAGATGTTGCTGATACCGTCACCGAATGTGTTGACCTTAAAGGACAGTTTGAGCTGACGGTTACACAATTCAGCACCCAATTCAAGAGCACACATATTGATTTATTTCCTATGTTTTCAACTGGATCAACGGTCATCAACGGTCACCCTTATTTTGCTTTAAAACCACCACCTTTAAGTTCCTTAAGTTGCACTTTATGGTTTCCTTAACAATTGCAATTTCTAGGAAATTTAAAATCGCTTCTTTAGAAGTTTCTTAAATCGGACAAGTACCCAAGTTTATTAGTAAATCATAACTTTTTAAACCCGATACAACACCAAATTAAACAATCATGAAAATCGTCTATCAGTTTATGAAAAAATTTCACTTTTCTTTCTGCTGCTCTCGATTTATCTTAGTATATCATACATTGTTTATTTTTTTCGATCTCTTAATAAACTTTGCAATCTTGGAAGGTACTTTCCCTATTATTTTATACACTGCTGTACCTCTCTTTTACTAGGAACCATATTTTGATGCCACATGTGAGAAGCGATAAAAAGTATCCCCTCTCAAATTCTATCCTCCCGATTTAAGAAGGAAGATCTTCGAATAGAGAGTTGAAAATGGAATTTTAGAGTCGAAAACGGAAGAAAAGGATCGAGCATTGATGATGTTGAAGTTGGAGGACGGAAATCGGGTTTCGAAACGTAGCAGTCAGATGTCGTGGAGTAGGAAGAAGTATACAGGAAACTTAGAGGCCGAAAGTAGAAAATAAAGGTCGACAGTCCGAAGTCGGAAAACGTGAAGTCGTAAGTCGAAAATAGAAAAACTGTCGAAAAGCGAAAAAGAACTTCGAACTCCGAAATCGAAATTTCTGAAATCCGAAGTCTGGAACTAGAATCCGGAATTACTGTGACAGTACACATTTGTAGTCGAAAACAAAACCAGTTATAATTATTTCCGTTGCCCCCTTAAACATCCAAGGATTTAAGGAATATGAATAAAAACAAATGTAAGGTCGATAAGAGTCAATTTATAAAAGGCACAAACAAGGATGTCTTTAAGGGATGGGTAAGGGCTGAGTATATATGTTTTGCTTGTGTGGTTTTTATTCATTTTAGTTGTTCATATTTTTATTTGAACATTTATTGATTAATTCATCTTTATTTTGTCGAGGATACTTAAATATTTTATCAAATATCATTTAACTTTTTGATAAACACTTGATCATGATACATTTAAAAACACACTGCACATCATGCATAGACGCCTCAACGGTTGACCTTGCTTTCTTGAAGATAAACACAAGATGCATAGACACCACAACTTTTAAACTGCTTCCACGTTGATAAACACATGATGCATTGACACCACAACTTTGAAAACTACTTCCTTGTTCACAAACACATGATGCATTAACACCACAACCTCTCAAGTTTCCTTGTTGACAAACACATTATGCAGACACCACAACTTTTATACTGCTTCCTTACTGAAAAACACATGATGTAGACACCACAACTTTTAAACTGCTTCCTTGGTGACAAATGGATAATGCATAAACATCAAAACTTGTAAACTGCTTCCTTGTTGACAAACACATGATGCATTGACACCACATCTTTTAAACTGCACAACTTGTAAACTGTCCTCTTGTTGACAAACACGTCATGCAGGCACCACAACTTGTAAAGTGCCCTCTTGTTGACAAATACATTATGCAGACACCACAAGTTTTAAACTGCTTCCTTGTTGACAAACAGATGATGCATAAACACCAAAACTTTGAAATTGCTTCCTTGGTGACAAAAATGATGCATACTGTTTTTTTTTGACAAATACATGATACAGACACCACAACTTTTGAACTGCTTCATTGTTGATAAACACATGATGAATTGATGGTTTTTTGTTTACAACCACACGATTGACAGCACAACTCTTAGAGTGCCTCCTTCTTGCTAAGCACACGATGTGCGAACACCACAACTTTTAAAATTGGATTCGATATGGCACGATTTGCTTCATCGGTTCCGACTTGCCCGCTAAGGGAAAAAACTACTGATCAAGACAGGTTCCTCAAAGCTGAAAAAGAAAAGTTCATGAAAACAAAAACAGGAAATATAGAGAGTGGGGAAATATGCTATCACGAAAGTTGTACAGAAATCTCTTGTACATGCAACACAGTGACAGTTAAAGAAAAGCTTCTTTTGATGAACGTATAATAATTCCATTCAATGGTTTTATTTTGCGTATAATCAAAGCTCAAACGGTTTTTATTCGTTTTTTCCATTTCTGTGTTCTTCCGTGGCTGTTTGATGACTTGGATTTTTCCGTCGATTTTTTTAGCGGTCCTCTAAAATTCAAAACCCTCAAGATTTGTTTATAATTAAGAGTTGCTCTAATTGCAGCTTCAGAGAAAATCTTACTTGGATAGCTTACATACTTCACGCATTTTCATTATTCCGGATTCAACTCCTCAACTCTTACCTGAACAGTTAGGAAGCCATCTTCCTTTCCTTGTAGAGCCCCGCTTATTGGTCCATTAGATCGCTGACCTCCGCAGACCTAGCGTTTGTTTCCTATAAAACGATAACTGCATCTATATAACCTTTTCATAACAAACTACAAAAGCAAAAATTCCACAAAGGGTAGTGTGAAAGAAGAACAATAACTCCAAGAGTTCTTTGTGGGTCTGCTGATTGAGCATCTGACACCAAAATCGGCAGATATTAGTCTTGAATCCTCGAGAAAGTCGTTAGTTTATAGTCTATTGACTTTTTATGTCAAGAGAGCCGGAAAAAGAGCGACGATATAGTCCTTGCTTGACTACAGACATAGTTCTATGGTGGTTACAATTGACAACCGAAATGAGTGTAGCACCCTCCGGGCTTAATAACTTTTATCAGCTATTATCGTTTACTAAAAAACAAAAAATATGATTACTATTACGCCGAGGTATTTAAGGGTGAGAGCGAAGTATGGGGCATCGCTTCTCCACCTTTCCTATACGACGCAAAAGGTTACAAGCACTGAGTGGAGCGCGCGGAACTCTCCATTTAGCTAGGATCGCTCTCTTTGGACTGACCTCTTGAGGTTCGAATCTTCAAGAGGATGCAGAGATTTTCCAGCGTTCCCAGATTCCTAATAAAGTATGCCGTTTTATCAAAAACTTTTAACGTCCCCCTAGCATGATAGAGATATCGTACCTTTTCCTTCCTGCGACCTTACATGTCCTCTCAGGGTATAATGGCATTTTCCAACTGAAATGGAACAGTACTTAAAATCAATGATTTGTGCTTTTAGACTTCCATACATATGAAATGAAGTCTGACTTTCGTTTCCTAGAGCTTAAGGCACTTAATGACATCTCAGCCCCTATTTGAACCCCAACAATGTTGGACTTTAGATGGTTTGCCTCTCATCTTTGATCTTTTATATTTTCTCAAGTCGATCATAAAACTTGTCACAATTTAGTCATATTTAAAATCAATTAAACTAATTAAAATTTTGTCATAATCGATATCTTCAACACGATTCCAGATAATTTTTAAATAGCTTACAGTAGCTTGTACGAACATAAAAAGCAGGAAGATCTCGTTTAACTCTTACCTGGACGGATAAGCAGCTCTCTTTGCATATAAAGCTCTGTTCTTGACCCACTTAGTCCATGCCTTGACTACCATCTTGCAATGACACGGTGTTTTATTCCAGTAAAACAGTAACTGCCTCTCTATGAACTGAAGATAACCGACTCAAGAAGCAAACAGAACACTATATTTAGTAGGGAATAATAAGAACAATTTAACGAGAATTAGAGAGAAAATAAGATAAAATGAGGCTTGAATCCTCAAAACAGTCGTGCCACTATCTTTTTCTGCTTAGCACTGGTTGAGCACTTTGTAGCAAAACTAATAAGGTGAGGCTCAAATCCTCACAAACGTCGACCCCCATTTTTTTCCTGTTCACGTGGAAAAGTATATGATATCAAAATTCAAGGGTCAAACTATATTATCCTTTTCTGCTTAGCTCAGGTAGAGCATTTGACAGCAAATTTGAATAGAGTGAGGTTTAAATCCTGACGCGAGTCGACCCACTATCTTTTTTTGTTCAGCTCTGGTAGTGCATTTGAGAGCGAAATTTATTAGATTGAGGTATGAATTCTCACAGGTGTCGAACTACTTTCTTTTTCTGCTCAGCTCAGTCAGAGCAAAGTTAAATAGAGTGAGGTTTGAATCCTCACAGAAGTCGATCACCTATCTTATTCTACTCAGCTCAGGCAGAAAAAATTGATTAGAATGAGGTTTGAATCCTCATAGCAGTCGATTCACTATCTCTCCTGCTCATTTGTTAAAGCATTTAATAGCTAATAGAATAGGGTGAGGTTTGAATCCTGACAGACTTCGATTCACTATCTTTTTCTGCTCAGCTCAGGCAGAGCAAAGTTGAATAGAGTAAGGTTTGAATCCTCACAGAAGTCGATAATCTTACTGTGCTCAGTTTAGGCTGAACAAATTGAATAGAATGAGGTTTGAATCCACACAGAAGTCGATCCTCTATCTTTGTCTGCTCAGCTCAGGCATAGCAAAGTTGAATAGAGTGAGGTTTGAATCCTCATAGCAGTCGATCCACTATCTCCCCTGCTCATTTGTTAAAGCATTTGGTAGGGAATTTGAATAGGGTGAGGTTTGAATCCTCACAGACGTCGAATCACTATCTTTTTCTGCTCAGCTCAGGCAGAGCCACTCACTGGGACTGTTGCATTGTCGTGGCTGAGTGGCTTGTGCGTCCTAGCGACTTTAAGAGCTATGCCGGCGGGGGTGTTTACACCCCTGGTAGGGCCTCCCAAGCCGGAAAGGTCAAGGAGTAGGGTCCGGACCAAAGACAGTCCCACGGCCCTCCAGGCATGGGGGTTAGGCTTAAGGCTAACAACCTTATCCTGTAAAAAGAATTTGTTACAGAAAAAGCAACGAAGACAACCAATATCCTGCACGCAGACCTTCCAAGGTCTTCGAACTGTATGACTACCAGTGGTGAAAGCAAGAGGGAAACTACTGGCATGAAGTTAGAAGCGATGAGTGCAAAAACCAGGACCAGGATTGGATTTTGGAATGTACGTACCATGTACGAAACTGGAAAGCTTGCACAGGTTACAACAGAAATGAGACGGTATAACCTGCATGTATTGGGCGTAAGTGAAAGCAGATGGATAGGGACAGGGAGATTAAAGGCGGTGTCAGGCGAGACGGTATTGTATTCTGGGCGGGATGATGAGTTACATCGTGAAGGCGTGGCAATTATTCTGAAGAAAGGAGCAGATAGATCGCTGTTGGAATGGAAACCTATTAATAGTCGCCTCATAAAGGCCAGACTGAAAGGAAAGCAAAATAACCTGACCCTGATTCAAATGTTACGCTCCGACCAGTGATAGTGAAGATGATCTGAAAGACAATTTCTATCTCAGGCTTCAGGCAGAGATTGAGCAGGTCCCAATGGAAGATCTTATCATCATCATGGGGGATCTAAATGCCAAAGTTGGTGCCGATAACTCAGGCATTGACAGAGTGATGGGAAGACACTGGAGTGGCATCATCAATGAAAATGGAGAAAGGCTTGTTGAGTTTTGCACAACTAATAATCTGGTGATAGGGGGCACCCTTTTTCCACACCGAGAGATCCATAAAATCACATGGTGTTCCCCGAATGGCAGGGATAGAAATAAAATTGACCATCTGTTGATCAATGGAAAATGGCGGAGATCCCTTCGGGATGTCGAGGTGAGGAGAGGAGCTGACATTGGAAGTGACCATCATCTTGTAACAGCCTGCCTTTAAATTAAAAGAGTGCAGGCCGTCTTACCAAGGGGCGCAGCCGTTTCGATGTGAGCTAACTGAAACAACCAAATGTGCGAAAATCTTTTATCCTGGAGGTGCGCAACAGATTCGAGGCTCTTGTGGAACTAGACGGAAGGGAGGATATTAACGATGAAGGGGTGAACAAGAACTGGGAGAAAATTGTTACTGCTTACAATGATAGCAGCAAGACATGTCTAGGCTGCAGGCAGCGGAGGCCAAAGGAATGGATGTCATCTGATACCTGGAAAGCAATTGAAAGTAGACGGAGATTAAAGAAGAAAGTTATGGACTCGAAATCCCAACGGCTTAAAGAAATACATCAAGAGATGAATCGGGCAGCGAACAAAGAGGTGAAACACCGAACAAGAGCAGATAAACGGAAGTACATAGAGAACCTTGCATCCTAGGCGGAGGAGGAAGCTGCACGCAATGAGCGAGGAACAGTATATAAGATCACCAAGATCATAACAGGTAAATGCCATATAACCAAAGTGCTTGTAAAGGACAAGAATGGTATCTTATTAACATCAGAGGGAGAGCAGCAACGGCGCTGGACGGAGCACTTTAGAGAGCTTTTAAACAGACCACCACCAACAGTAGTGCCAAACATCCAGGAAGCCGTAACCGACCTTGACATCAGCACAGACGTTCCAACTAGGAGGGAAATCATCTAAGCCATTAATTCCCTGAAGAATGGAAAAGTTCCTGGTCATAATAATCTAAATGCCGAGATGTTTAAAGCAGACCCTGAGCTTGCTGCAACCATGCTGACCCCCTTATTTACAAAGATCTGGGAGCAGGAAGAAATTCCGACAGATTAGAGCAGAGGAGTGATAATCAAGATACCAAAGAAAGGGTCTCTAAGTGATTGTAACTACTGGCGAGGAATTACCCTTTTGTCTGTGCCGAGTAAAATCTTTTGCAAGGTCATTTTACAGCGCATCACCCAAGCTGTTGATGACCTCTTGCGGAACGAGCAATCTGGATTTCGCAAAGGGGGTGGATGTACAGAGAATATTTTCACACCACGGAACATACTTGAGCAATGTACTGAGTGGAACAGGGAGTTGTATGTAAATTTCATCGACTATTGTAATGTTCATGTAAACCGGAAGTTATCGATACCTGATGTTCGCTAGGAACTATGGGATATATGTAGCAGAACGATCATGGCGTCCACCGATGCTGTAACACGTCTTCTTACAACTGTTTATTAAATCGTTGTTAATCGTTTGCATCTTGTTTTGAAATCCATTCAAAACATCACAAATGGCGACGAGGATGGGATGCAAGTAATCGAAGACGGAAATCTTTGCGTTTAAATTGTTAAATCAACCGGAAAATCCTACCGATCAACCTTATTTTCAATGCCTGCAGATTCTTCATCAACCACTTCGCCTTCGCAGCCTTCAACAGCTTCTGCAATGGCAATTAACCTACCGACCTTTCCTGAGTTTGATCTTCAACCAAGAGATACAGTACCCGTTCGCTTTGAGAAGTATGTCAAACGTTTGGACAACATGTTTACAGCAATGAACATTACCCGAGCATCTCAAAAGAAAGCTATGTTATTGCATTACGTAGGAGAAGAAACCTGTGATGTGTTTGAGACCCTTACCGTTCCAGAACCGCTGGAAGGAAGTGACGAATACAAGACGGCCGTAAAGGCTCTCGCTGATCATTTTGGGCCTCAAAAGTGTGTGGATTATCACGTCTATGCCTTTCGTCAGGAAATGCAAAAGTCTGGTGAAAACATTACCGAGTTTTACACGTCTCCAGCTGTTAGCACGCAAGTGTCAGTTCGCCGATCCCGAACTGGAAATTAAGCGGCAGATTATTCAAGGAACCTCATCGCTTCGCCTGAGACGTAAAGCAATCGAAAAGAGCCTCAATCTTGAGAACTTACTGAAAGTAGCTCGCGCCATGGAAACCGCCGACGAACAGACCACTGAGATGGAGAAACAGCAATCCAACGCAGTGGGCTATGGTAGAAATAAAGCAACCGACGTTCAGCAGAAAGAGAATTCTCGTGGTCTACCAAAGCCTGGATTGCGTAACAATATGTGTGGTTTATGTGGTGGAAATTACCCACATCAAGGAACTTGCCATGCTCAAGGTAAAAAGTGTTTGAACTGTGGCAAAATGAACCATTTCTCCAAAGTTCGTCGTGGCAAACCCAATAATCGGTCCAAATCTTCGCACCCAAAGAAACCGTCAAAAGGTAAACACCATGCCAGGTCTGCAGATGTTGAAGAGTCTTCGAGTAGTGAAATGTCACCTCTAGCCGGTGTTGATAGTGACAACAGCGAAGAGTATACCTTTAACATTGGTGCACAGGGACACCAAGCTGGCAAGCCTATCTTTCAGGTCACGATCATGAACACACCTATCCGCATAATGGCAGATTCAGGAGCAACCGTGAATATCTTAAGCAAGAAAGACTTTGATGGCTTTAAATCAAAGCCACAACTGGCTGAAACAAGTGCCAAAGTGTATCCATACATTTCTGATAAGCCACTAACCCTGTGTGGAAAGTTCCGAGCTACTGTCACCAGTGGTAGCTGTTCATCCGTGGAAACATTCTATGTCGCAAAGGGTTCATCAAGCTCCATACTTAGCTGGACAACCTCACAAACATTAAATCTTATTAAAGCTGTCAGTACGGTCGAACCTCCTGGTAACCTGCCACCTGATGCCCCAGATTTTCTCAAGGAATTTCCTAATCTAACCAGTGGAATGGGCAAGTACAAAGGTGAACCAGCACACATACATGTAGATCAATCTGTCAAACCCGTGGCACAGCCACATCGCCGAGTCCCTTTCCATGTAAGGAAACAGGTGGAGGAAAAACTCAAACAGCTTGAAAATGATGACATCATTGAACGCGTAGAAGGCCCCACCCCTTGGGTATCGCCAATTGTTGTTGTGCCCAAGCCGAATAAACCGAACGAGATTAGAATTTGTGTAGACATGCGTTCATTAAACAAAGCTATCATCAGGGAGCGACACATCATACCCACCATCGATGACGTAGTGTCGGACTTGAACGGTTGTAAAGTTTTTAGTAAGATTGACTTAAATCAAGGGTACCACCAGATCCCATTGCACCCCGACTCGAGAGCACTGAGCACGTTTTCTACACACGTTGGACTGTTCCAATACAAACGTCTCAATTTTGGCCTCTCGTGCGCAGCAGAAATCTTCCAAAAGAAGGTGGGTGATGCAATCCTTGGCATACCCTGCGTTAAAAACATCAGTGATGACATGTATGTTGGGGGCGCAGACAAGGACACTCATGACCAACATCTGAGACAAGTGTTCCGTCAACTCCAGAAGAGTGGTCTAACAATAAACTTACCTAAGTGTCAGTTTCGAGTTCCCACTATGCTCTTCTTTGGCCATGTGTTCTCTGAAAAGGGCATGTCACCTGATCCTAAAAAAGTTGAAGCTCTTCAAAATGTTGTGCCACCGACCAATGTATCTGAAGTACGAAGCCTCCTTAGCTCGGCTGCGTTCTGCTCTAGGTTCATCAAGAACTTTGCACTAATCTCCAGACCTCTTCGACAGCTGACCTGTAATGGAGTGAAGTGGCAGTGGACTGAGGAGGAACGGTCATCATTTGAACGCCTAAAAGCGGCACTATCTACCAAGACTACCGTTGCATACTTTGATCCAAAGAAACCTACTTCCATCTTTGTCGATGGTAGTCCCATTGGTATAGGTGCTGTCCTGACCCAGAAAGATGTTTCGACTAATGAAGTGACACCTTTGCATTATGCCAGTTCTCCACTGACACCAACTCAAGCTAGATATCCACAGATTGATCGTGAAGCTTTGTTAGTTTACTGGGCTGTAAAGCGCTTTCACTTGTTCATCTATGGAGGGGAATTTAAAGTAATCACAGACCATCAACCTCTGGTTTCCTTGTTTAACAACCCCACCTCTAAACCGTCCGCCAGGATAGAACGTTGGCTCATGGAGCTACAGCAGTACCGATTCACAGTAGAATATCGCCCTGGTGCTTCAAACCCAGCAGATTATGCTTCGAGACACCCAGTAGGAGACTTGGAATCTCACAATTATGAAATCGAGTCTGAAGATCACATCTATTTTATTACAAGAAATGCAGTACCAAAGCTGTAACATTGTCTGAGATAGAATCTGCAACCGCAACAGATCCAGTGCTACAAGCGGTTATGTCTGCAATGAAATCTGGTTGCTGGCATTAGGCGCCACCTGGTGTATCACTATCTGAGCTATCCTGCGAGAGAAGGTGTGGTTCCCATGCATGGACAAGATGGTTGAAACAAAGGTCAAGGCCTGTTTAACGTGCCAAGTTGTAACCCCAGTGTACGCTAGAGAGCCTGTTCAAGTATCAGCTCTTCCTGACAGCCCTTTTGATGAAGTAAGCATCGACTTTGCGCATGTTGAGGGTGAAACCCTACTTCTACTAGTTGATGATTATTCAAGGTTCCCATGTAGAACCAGTGTCCTCAACGTCCGCTAGTGCTGTCATACCTAAGTTAGATCAGCTATTTGCTACATTCGGAACTCCCAAGATTGTTAGATCAGATAATGGTCCACCTTTCAACGGAGAAGAGTTTGCCAAGTTTGCTCATGCACTTGGTTTCAAGCATCGCAAGGTAACCCCATTATGGCCTAGGGCCAACGGTGAGGTAGAGAGATTCGTGAAAACACTGAAGAAGTGTCTTAAAGCCGCTAAAGTGGAAGGAAGGAACTGGAGAAAGGAACTGCAAGCGATTCTGAGAAACTATCGCACCTCTCCTCATCAAACTACTGGTGAGGCCCCAGCAGTATTGTTACTGAAACGTCCTGTGCGTAACAAGCTACCACAGACCAACTACGTTGACCCTGTGTCGGAGATCGTCCGCAAACGCGATTTCTTGCAGAAATCCAAGTTCAAGGCTCATGCTGACAGCAAGGTTTATGTGAAACCCAGCACTATCTCACCTGGTGAAACCGTACTAGTGAAGAGACCATTTACTGCGTCTAAAGGTGCAACTGTTTACGACCCTACCCCCTTGACTGTAGTGGATAAGAAAGGCAGCATGATCACAGCTCAAAACGAGAATCGCACAGTTACCAGAAATTCCTCTTTCTTTAAAACTCTGGACCAGTCAGTCATCAACCGTGATGATGATCCGTCCCATGACAGTGGTCTCAGCTCTCCAGCTGACATCAAACACCAACAAGAGCTGCCTGCTGCACGTACACGTGCTCATGCTTCTGACCCGTCTGCATCAAAACCTGTGAGCTCCCCTGGCGTGCAAGCTAATCCTACAAGTTCATTTAGCCCTATCCCAGAGGGCCAAGCTGGTGCATCTCACCCGGTTGGTCAACCACCATTGCGTAGATCTTCCAGGAAACGAGTTCCCCGCCAGATTCTTGATTTGTAAGCCTAGATTCTTATTGAACTGTGAACTCTGAACTGTGGCAGTATAGTTTGTTAAGTTAAAATGCTGTCGCCTGTACAAAAACGTTTGTTTTCGTTGGACTTTGATTCCAGTCAGTAGTCATAGTTTCATGGACACTGATTAGTTGAAGTTTATTTTATTTCTTTCGATATCATTCTAGAGAGTTACCCACTAGGGAGAAAGAGATGTGATGAGATGTGTAAACCGGAAGTTATCGATACCGGATGTTCGCTGGGAACTATGGGATATATGTAGCAGAACGATCATGGCGTCCACCGATGCTGTAACACGTCTTCTTACAACTGTTTATTAAATCGTTGTTAATCGTTTGCATCTTGTTTTGAAATCCATTCAAAACATCACAACTATGAGAAAGCGTTCGACAGCATTCACAGGGACAGTCTTTGGCAGATTCTGAGAGCATATGGCATTCCACAACGCATTATTAATACCATCAAATGCTTCTACTCAAATTTCACATGTTGCATTGGTCAGAGAGATCTAAGTTTTGAAGTTAAAACCGGTGTAAGGCAGGGATGTGTCATGTAGTCCATGCTATTCAATATTGCTATCGACTGGGTCCTTTGTCGAACAATGAAGATCAGCGAAGAGGCATAAGATGGACCCCTTTTACTATACTCGAAGACCTCGACTTCGCAGATGATTTAGCCCTATTGTCCCACACACGACAGCACATTCTGGAAAAGACAGACCGGCTCAGCATGTTCAGCAACCAGGTCGGCTTGAGAATTAGCTTGAAGAAGACGGAGGCCATGTGTTTTAATATCCCTTCCCCAACAAAGATCAGGGTAAGAGGACAGGACATTCCATACACCAACAAGTTCACATACCTCGGAAGTGTGCTCTGCCAAGATGGGGGTACTAGTGTAGATATACAAAGCAGATGGAACAAAGCAAAAAATGCCTTTATGAGCTTAAGATCAGTGAGGAGGTCAGCAAGCTACAGCACAAAGACGAAGCTTAGAATCTATCAGAGCTGCGAATTGTCAACTCTCCTTTACGGCTTGGAATGCTGGGGAAAGACAGAACAGGACCTCTCAAAACCAGCATCCTTCCACACAGCTAACCTCAGGAAGATTCTGAGAATCTTCTGGCCTCAGAAAATATCAAACGACCAGCTACTGAGACAAACCAAGCAGGAGGATATTCGTACACTTGTCAACAGGAGAAGATGGAGGTGAATCGGTCATGTGATGCGGAAGGCCAGTACCAACATAGCCAGAATTGCAATGCACTGGATACCTGAAGGCAAACGAAGCAGAGGGCGCCCGAAAACAACTTGGTGCAGGACAGTAGAGAAGAGACTAAGGGGGCTCAATTACAGCTGGAGCACCATTGAAAAACTGGCTAAAGATAGGCAGGGTTGGAAAGATTTCGTTGCTGCCCTATGTGCCATGCAGGCATGATGAGTAGTAAGTAAGTAAGTCAGGCAGAGCAAAGTTAAATTAAGCGAGGTTTGAATCCTCATAGAAGTCGATCAACTATCTTATTCTGCCCAGTTTAGGCAGAAAGAATTAAATAAAGTGAGGTTTGAATCCTCACAGAAGTCTATCCACTATCTTTGTCGGCTCAGCTCAGGCAGAGCAAAGCTGAATGAAGTGAGGTTTGAATCCTCACAGAAGTCGATCCACTATCTTATTCTTCTAAGCTCAGGCAAAACAAATCAAATAGAGTGAGGTTTGAATCCTCAGCGGAGTTGATCCACTATCTTTGTCTGCTTAGCTTAGGTAGAGCAAACTTTAATAGACTGAGGTTTGAATCCACTATCTTTTTCTGCTCAGCTCAAGCAGAGCAAGGTTAAATAGAGTAAGGTTTGAATCCTCACAAGCGTCGACCCACTATCTTTCTCTGCTCAGCTCAGACAAGAGCAAAATTTAACGAAGTGAGGTTTGAATCCTCACAGGTGGTGATCCACTATCCTTTTCGGCTTAGCTCAGGCAGCGCAAAATTGAAAAGAGTGAAGTTTGAATTATCACAGGAGTTGATCCACTATATTTTACTGCTCAGCTCATAGACTATTTGATAGCAAAATTGAACAGAATGAGGTTTGAATCCTCTCAGACGTCGATCCACTATCTTTTTCTGCTCAGCTCAGGCAGAACAAAGTTGAATAGATGGAGGTTTGAATCCTCATAGGAGTCGATCAGCTATCTTATTCTGCTCAGCTCAGCAGAAACAATTGAATAGAGTAAGGTTTGAATCCTCACAGAAGTCGATCCACTATCTTTTTCTGCTCAGCTCAGGCAGAGAAAAATTGAACAGAGTGAGGTTTGAATTCTCACCGAAGTCGATCCACCATCTTATTCTGCTCAGTTAAGACAAAATAAATTGAATAGAGTGAGGTTTGCATCCTCACAAGCGTCGATCCACTATCTTTTTCTGCTCAGCTCAGACGAGAGCAAAATTTAACGAAGTGAGGTTTGAATCCTCAAAGGAGGCGATCCACTATCCTTTTCTGCTTAGCTCAGGCAGCGCAAAATTGAATAGAGTGAGGTTTGAATCCTCACAGAAGTCGATCCACAATCTTATTCTGCTCAGTTGAGACAGAACAAATTTAGTAGAGTGAGGTTTGAATCCTCACAGAAGTCAATCCACTATCTTTTTCAGCTCAGCTCAGGTGGAGCAAAGTTGAATAGAGTGAGGTTTGAATCCTCACAGGAGTCGATCAACTATCATTTTCTGCTCAGCTCGGTTAGAGCAAAATTGAACAGAAAGAGGTTTGAATCCTCACAGGAGTCGCTTTGAAACCTTTTTCTGCTCAGCTCAAATAGACTATTGATAGCAAAACTGAACGGAGTGAGGTTTGAATCCTCAAGGAGTTGATCTATCATCTTATGAGTTCCTAGAGCATTGGATAATAAAGTGGAGTAGAGTGTGGTTTGAATCCCCACAAAAGTCGATCCACTTTCTTTTTCTGCTCAACTCAAGCAGAGAAAAATTGAATTGAGTGAGGTTTCAATCCTCACGACAGTCGATCCGCTATCTTTTTCTGCTCAGTTGTCAGAGCATTGGATGGCAGAATGTGTTAGAGTGAGGTTTGAATCCTCACTAGACTCGAATCAATATCTTTTCCTGCTAAGTTGTAAGAGCATTTGTTAACATGATTCAAAGGAATGAGGTTTGAATCCTCACGATTGTCGACCCACTTTCTTTTTCTACTCAATTGGTTGAGCAGGTTAAATGCGATGAAGTGAGATTTGAATCCTTGCAAAGGTCAACCCAGTTTTTTTCTTTTGCTTACCATCTCCAGAGATGTGAATTTTTCTTAATGTATCTTTGTATTTTAAGATGGCAAAGATAATTAGTATATGTAGACCTTGGATGATTTTTTGAATCATTTTTGTCCGCGCTCAGCTCCATAAGTTTCAGTCGCCTCTACTTTTTGTTTTGAAAGTTCCAAGTATTATAAACCGGATATAATTTTTTTGGACTTTGACTTTGAATGCCAAGAGTGCCGGAGAAGAGAGAAAATATAATCCCTGCTTGAGTACAGATACAGTCCTCTGGTGGTTACGGACGACAACCGAAGTGAATCTAGCACCCTCCGGGTTTAATACCTGTATCGACTATTCTCGTTTTGATAAAAAAAAAAAAAGCAGAAACAAAAACAAAAACAAAAGCAAAAGCAAAAGCAAAAGCAAAAGCAAAAGCAAAAGCAAAAGCAAAAGCAAAAGCAAAAGCAAAAGCAAAAGCAAAAGCAAAAGCAAAAGCAAAAGCAAAAGCAAAAGCAAAAGCAAAAGCAAAAGCAAAAGCAAAAGCAAAAGCAAAAGCAAAAGAAAACTAAAAATCAAAAGCAAAAGCAAAAGCAAAAGCAAAAGCAAAAGCAAAAGCAAAAGCAAAAGCAAAAGCAAAAGCAAAAGCAAAAGCAAAAGCAAAAGCAAAAGCAAAAGCAAAAGCAAAAGCAAAAGCAAAAGCAAAAGCAAAAGCAAAAGCAAAAGCAAAAGCAAAAGCAAAAGCAAAAGCAAAAGCAAAAGCAAAAGCAAAAGCAAAAAAACAAAAACAAAAACAAAAAGCAAAAATAATACGAGCGTACGCCGAGGTACCAAAGGGTGAGACCGAAGTATGGGCCATCGACTGCACCTTTCCTCGGGACGCAAAAGTAAACAAGCACCGAGTGGAACGCACGAAACTTTCCACCCAGCTGGGATCGCTCTCTTTGGGCTGACTGCTTGAGGTTTGAATCCTCACAGGGTAAGCTGATTGTGCTTAACTAACTATTTCTTGTTTCTGTTGTTTTTATTTCATTTCTTTCGAGTAAATATTTTTAAGTTTTCGAAAATAATATAATAATAGTAGTGTTTAGTTATTCTTAAATTCATATTCGTTACCCTAACATACGAGATATGGCACCAAGTGCACTCGGGATTCAACTTGTCCGCTGAGGGTAAACTTTACTTTACAAAATACATTCCTTCCGCTGGAAAAGAAGAGAAATTGATATAAATGCCTTGCGCTGTTAGACTTTTTCACAGAATGAAAAACTCTGCAATGAACACCTGCATTCATGTACAAGGGGATTTAGAACCTTCAAGGTGAACTGGGAATGAGATGAAAAAAGTACCAAACAAAAAGTGAAAAACCTGTTCATCCTACCAAAATTAAGCAGGCAGTTACTAAAAAAAACATTGAAATTAAAAGACAGTGGCCTTTTTCCCCTCTGGCGATCCCTTTTCTATGATAGGTGGTGTCAAACACTTTACGCATCGTACAATACATCATTTATACAAACACCATAGTTTAGTTTTGTCTGGTGTCAACTTGTCAGTAATCTATAATTAACATTATTTCCAGAAAAAAGTTAAGAATCTCTTATGAATAGCGACAGTCTGGTTACTCATTAAGGTACCCGATGTATAAGAAACACATCAGCCTATATCCAAAAATCATGGTTAGGTTCTTTCATGCGGGTGTAGATGGTATTCGGCGCGCTAAAAACATTCCAAATTAGAAGGATTCTCATTACAAATGGTGAAGACGTAATTTCCAGCAATTGGAAAGAAAGAGGAAATATCTTAAGATCAAAACTGCATTGCCATTTTTGTAGCACATCAAGTTTCAGTCTAACGGCTGCTTTGATTCGTAGAGTACGGTCAAGATTTATGAGACTGACTAAATATGTTTAATTAATTTGTTTTTTGTTTTTTTATTGTTATATTTTGTTTTGCTTATTTTTTTGGTACGATGTTTTCCTAAAAATGTTTAGAATTTTTGTTTTTCTTTAGAAATGTTGACTGCCGGGATGCGGTTACAGCGCCAAAAGTTCAACTTCATGTGATGTCTTGGCTACAGCCGTATATTTCAAAACTTAAGAGGCGAGTTTCTGGCAGATTTGAAGAAAAATTTCAAAACGATAGGCGACCATTTCGAATTTTAAAACACGACCAATAAATAGATCTTTAACATATGATCTATTATGGCAGAGATAAAACTTACTCGACTTACTTCTCCGTCTAAAAATAGAAAAAGGCAAACTTACTTTTGAGTCTCTAATTGTGTTCCCAAGGAGCACCCAGGCTTTCCATTTAGTCTCAATCTCAGTGTCTCAAGCTTTCCAAAACCTCCACCAGTCCACGATGCAACTAAATTGGCACAGCTGTTCCAAGAAGAAATCATCTAGCCTCTCGTTGATCCTCCACCAATGGTCAGGAACGCAAACTTCAGTCGCTTTCTTTCCATAGGAGGAGTGTGCGCCTCGGTATTGATGCACAAATAAGATGGCTGTATCCTAAACAGAACTGGCCTTATCCCACTTGTGAAAGCCTTCAACAAAATCAAAAGAAAGTTAAAATCGTTTAAATTAGGTAGCAATGATTTTAAGTCAACCCAAATTGTTGCCACGGATTTTTATGAAATGTTACCAGAGGATTTGTTAACATCAGTAGAGGCACAATGTTTGGTCATTCATGTCACTCACCATCTTTGAAATTTTATTCAAAATTAGATGTAGGTAACGTAATAATTGTAATATTATCGAGATCTATGAAATGTTTTTTAATGGGCATTAGCTGGTGAAAGTTGGACCACGTAAAGCCAGCGAGGGAACTTTCTTCCTGTCCATGTTTTATGTTTACTATTCCTACGATGATATTTTATCATGCTGCCACTTTTCAATAATCAATAGTTGCTTTTACCTTGTGGTAACTTTGAAGTGTCGATATTTTGCAGAAAAGCCTAGTCTTATTCCTCTTGTGTCACTTATTCAAGCAGGCAATTTGCACCACTCGTATTTAAAGGTAGTTTGACGTTGTGAAATGCTGATATCTGAGTGATGATCTGATAGAATATAAATTCGTGGGAATTCTACCAGAAAAGTCTCGACAAAAATCATCTTGTGCATGAAAAAGTGCTCGATGTTGCTTCACTTCTCGCGTCTGCAGTGGTACAAATAGCTACTAGGCTTGAAGTTAGCATAAAGGACATCTAGTAGATACCGTTAAAAATTCAAAAATGCTTAGTTCGGCTGAGCTGCGCATGACAGTGGACAATGTTGTCGGAATTTCGTGAAGTTGACCGCAATCAAAGGTGCAAAATATTCACGTACACCGGTACACTCTTAATTTTGAATCTCACCTCGTTCATGCGATTTTGTGCTTCGCATTTGTATACGAGATGAAAATTTTATGTTTTCGCCAAGACAATACATCTTTCAGTAAGGAGAGCTAAACTGGAATTTGGCTTCGTTGAATGCACTGCAAACGAGCCATTCCCTACGGGATAGCACTGAGAATTCAGCGTGATTGTTTCACTAGCGAATTGTCAAATAAACTAAGTGAAGAAGATTAGAATGTCACAAATTCTAAAATTATGATGCAGATGTGGTAAATTCACAATTCAAGAAAGCTTTTAACAAAAAGATATCCGAACTCCCACTGAAAAGGAAATCAGGCCTGAAAAGAGTTCTTTCTGTTAACGCTAAGAGCAGAAATTTCGTCGGAAATGTCAATTAGAAAAAGTGTCTCTACTTTCTTTATTACAATTGACGGTTTGCTAAATCGCTTATACGCTACGATAGAGAAACCATGTTTCCATCTTCGCGCAGTAGAAACGATCTTTCTCAAGATTCATTTCATTGTTGCAAGGCTAACCAATATAAGCTCGCATACTAAGACTTGTATCTCGTTGTCATTTCCTTTTATGGTGTAGAAAACTCCTTGATTTTAACTGCAATGCCATAAAAAAACAAACTAACTAACTAACGAAACAAGCAAACAAAAACAGTGAAAAACACCACTCTATTTCTCTTACTTGGACAGACTTTTCACACTATGTTGAACTGATTACTCAAAGGGACACAAATTTCACTCTCATTAAGTAACAAAAAACGAAATTAAAAGATGAAGTAATTGAACCTGTAACGAGCAAAGTTGGCACTCAAGCTAATAATTTGTTCTGGAATCTCCTTCCTCCCCCCTCCCCCCATTGGCTGTTTTTGAGCTCTGCAATTGTGGTACTAAGGCAAAATACAGTCTTGGCCACCACCCCACACTGCCACTTTTCCAGATGGAGCTCGAGCTGCCAGGTAAGACTTGAACCAGATTGACTTATCTATAAATCCGCTATTACTTCCTTTTTCGTTAGCATTGCCTCTCGGACTCCCTGGCTGGAAAAGAAGTGATAAAAACTAACTATTCGAAGCGAATTACTAATTCACAGTTCTCCGCGTACCTTCTTGTACGAAGAGCGGACCTATATGTGGCTCAGAAATTGAGAGAGACTGAGACAAAGTGCAACCGAGAGAAATTGGGTGCTAAATATGGCGGACGTTTGTGTAGGTTCATAGTTAATTTTAGTGATTTTTTGGTAAAATTTCAAAATGCCGTCGTTTGGCCAGATTGTCATTGGGCCTCCGGGCTCTGGAAAAAGTACATTTTGTGCTGGGATGAGTGAATTTTTAACAAACTTGGGTCGAAAAGTGGCTGTTGTAAATCTTGATCCTGCAAACGATTCGCTGAGTTACAAATGTGCCGTGGACATTTCCACGCTTATCACTCTTGATGATGTGATGGAGAATCTTAAGCTTGGTCCAAATGGTGGGCTTATATACTGCATCGAGTATCTCGAAAAGAATCTTGACTGGCTGGAGAGAAAGCTGAAAGATCTGAAAGGGCATTACTTCTTGTTTGACTGCCCTGGTCAAGTTGAACTGTACACTCATCACACATCTGTGAGGAATGTGGTCAGGCAGCTTGAAAAGTGGGACTTCAGAGTAAGTGAATGATAAGGCCTGTTCCGAATGCTGTTCTACTCAAGCGTTAAACCAGAAGCCTAGTAAGGCTGAAGAGCTTAATTTAAATCTGTTTGATTTGGCAAACAGTTAGTTGTTCAGGGGTATCTTGCAAACTAAGAGTAAAGACTTCGAAAACTAAGACTTTGAAAACTTGGAAAATTGATGAACTGGAAGGTATTCGAGGTCAGCACTCCTTGTTGGGATTAGTTCGTTTTAAGTGTCAAATAGAATTAAAGACAGTTTATCAATAAGTTTCGAAGGTGTTGGTTTTTGAGGTCTTAGTTTTCCAGGTCTTAGTCTTAGATCCTAGTTTTTGAGACACCCAGATGTTTGGCAAATTCCTTCATATTGTGCAAAATTTTCAGCAGCCACTCATTCACTCAGTGTTTTGTTGTATGCTGGACCTAATGCATTGAGTTGGATGATTTTTAATCTTACCAGATATCTTCAAATTTTGCCGTTATTCAAGAACATGTGCCCCAAAGTCAAAGCCCCCACCCCACCCCCTGTCTGTGCATAGTATGGCAGATTTATTACATGTTTTACACTTCAAAATCGCCTTTGCATGCTTGAGATCTTGTCATGTTTGGCCTATTTTCTGGGCTCTTTTTATTTTCAATTTAGATAATTATTCAGTTTGGTGCAGTTTTGTGTTCCTTCTTGTTTGGGTTACTGGTTCTCTCTACAACTTACATGAGTAGAAAGCTAATCATTTTTAAGTGATTTGTATTGAATACATCATGTTTATCCTTTCACAGCTTGCTGCAGTCCATCTTGTTGATTCACATCATTGCAGTGATCCAACAAAGTTTATTTCTGTTCTTCTCACATCCTTGTCAACCATGATTCATGTTGAGCTCCCTCATGTTAATGTCCTTTCCAAGATTGATCTGGTAGAACAATATGGAAAGCTAGGTGATTGACTATTTATAATACATATAATGATATACATGAAAAAATTACACATGTTTGATTTGCTTAAAATGAGTGCATTTTCACTTAACTCAAGTGTCATTCTTTTTGCATGTAAATTATTATCAAGTAACAGCATGATTTCTCCTGCAGTTTGGTGTAAATATGCTCTTATTCATTTTTCAAAGACTAGTGTTGTCTTAGAAAAATTTGCTTGTACTAATTAACATTATGTTGCACTTAAAATCATGTTATTACCTATATTAATGTTGGTCACTCTGTGACCTTTTGTTAGGCAAGACACAGTACTCTCACTACATGCATCTCTCTGTTCAAGAGTATAAATGTAAATGAATGCCAACCTGTCTGGGTAATGTGGTCAAGTGATGGGTGAGAGACAACAGATGGGAAGCCTGTGATTAATATTCAAACCAGGGGAATTAAAAATACTTAAGGGATAAGCACTGGCAATTTAAGGCCACTTGGCCAGTAAAACGTGTGATTATTGAAGAAAAAACATTTAAAATGGGATATGTGACAGGGTTCTTAGTAAAATTGCTCTCAGTCTAGGGAGTTTAGAGCTGAAGACACTCAGATTGATCTGGCATTTATTTTCTGTTGTAATTCAAAGTTAAGTGTAAGATGATCACCAGAACAATGGACCAACATATCGTATTTGTAGATTAGATGTTAGATTCAAATGATTTTGTTTCTGCTTGAACTAATGATTTAAGGAAGATGCCATTGGAAATGTAAATATGTTTTCTCTGAGGCAGTAGTGTGTTGGCAATGCTTGAGTCTTTTTTTCTGGAATTTTATTGTTGACTTCAATTATTTTGATTTCTTGTTAGCATTCAATTTAGACTTTTATACAGATGTTTTGGATCTGAATTTTCTCCTGGATCACATCAAAGATGATCCATTTACTCGAAAGTACAAAAAGCTGAATGAAGCATTAGTGGGTTTAGTTGAGGACTATGGCCTGGTGTCTTTTAAAACACTGGATATACAGGTGATTGCTGAAATATTAGTGGAAATAGGCCTGTTTTGTACTTGAAGTTTTGTTTTTTGTTGCTGCTTTTGTCAGGATCTCTTTGTTCAAAGTATAAAGCTTGTAGAGCAAGCAGAATAAAGCAACCTCACTTGAAGTGGCAAGGGGGAAACATGTCAAGCTTGCTTTTTTATGCACCTGATAGTTAGAAAAAAGTGGTGTGAGTTTTCTTGACCAATCACAGAGCACTGCAAACCAAAAGTGCTACAATCTCAGATCATTTTCATTTTGTTTTAGTCAAAGGAGAGTATGTATCAGGTGATCAAATCTATTGATCAGGCTAATGGTTTTGCTTTTGGTGAACTTGAGGATGACAGAGGGAATTTCAGTAACCTAATGTCTTCAGCTGTAGGAACAGATTTTGAATTTTTTAGGTAAGTTTATTTACCGAAGCACTGTCAAGTGTCATAGGTATAATTTGTTTCTCTCCCTATCCATTCCTTCATTCATTTATTTGCATTATTAGGTTTGAGACGGGAAGGAAAAATAGTGAACTTAAGAATGCTAAAAATGTCTTTGACTTTGCTTTTGTAAGGACAAAGTCAAGATCATCTTCATGTCCCAAGCTTTTAAAATTAGAGTTTTAATACATTTGGTCCTATTATCTGAACAAATGTTGTTGTTTTTTTTTTTGGATAAGTCATGTTAAAACTTTAAAGCTTCTTTAGTAAAAATTTCCTTTACAGAAAAGTAATAATTTTTTCAAAATTTTCAATGATATCAGTTGCATTTATTTGGAATACCATAGTGAAAGATTGACTTAATGCCCAATAAGGAATATCCAGGGGGTATACTCTAGGACATTGCACACAGGGAAGCAGCACACTCCAGGGGTTATAGGTGTCAACAGCCCAGTTCCCCATCTGCCTTAACAGACTCATCACCAACCAAATAAAATAACTTTTTGATGGTGTTCAATTTTTTAGGACGGCAGCAATTCAAGAGAAGTACATGAAAGATGAGGATGAAAACTCCTAGAAAAATAATGGCTCAGTAGTGTTCATTAAGGACAAGAAAATATCCTGCTTTGGAGAGAAGGCATTACTCAAGGTGTTGATGCGAACAAACTCGATGTGGTGAAAAGAGGAGATGAGAGCGAGACATGGACTCGCTTTTATGTCTATTTACAATTAGATCCAACTTCAAGGAAGAGGCGACACTGATAGTCCTTGAGTCCCTAAGAGTTAGTTAATTTTTCCTTACAATATCAACCCTGAATCAAACATTAAGGTCGGGAGAAAAAAAGGAAATGATCACCACCTAAAGAAGCACTTGATTGTTAAACAAATTCTCCTTGTCAGCACCTTAGAAAATGTATACAGAATAGTAAGGAGAATATGCATACTGATGCCAAGCATACTAAGGGTTAGGTGCTAATAAATACTTGACTGCTCGCTACTTTATGTGGTCCTTTAGCACTGTGGAGTTTATCACAGACTCCTAGTTTCGAAATATTTTTATGTAAATAGTGTGGGCAGCCTAGGCTCCGTATAACGTATTAGCACTGAAAAAACTCCAGCTAAACATCACAAAGGTGGAAAAATTCGTTTTCGAAACCGATAATTTTTCATTCACTTTCCTTGCATTTAGAGTTAGACTAGGGGTTAGCCAACTCATGTGACGAGAATAACTGTCTAATGCAGTACGTGGCTGATTCTTTGGATCCGCGCGTTTTAGCATACCTAAATTATAAGATTTGTTTGTTAAGGATTTAAAAATTGTAGCACCCAGAATCTCCTTCCTCTTGCTACGCCAAGGAGTATAAACCATCAACTAGTTTCCCAATGAAAGCGCTACAAGATGCATAGGTGTTGACTGTATTTTATTCGTATGTTAAATGCGATTGTTTTGATCTTGATACAGATTTATGAGAAACGTAATTAAAACCTCACCCAACGTACGAAATTATTTTCATGACAAAGATTACTTGTCTGCTTTCCTAACTAACTGATTAAGATATCCAACACACGAACAAGAAACGCTTTTACTATTAAAATGAGAGGAAGGTAAATGATACGTGTCGTCGCAAAACGTACTCAAGTGGAAAAAGGGGGTAAAAATTTTCAAATTTTCATTTACACGTGACGTAGATGAATATATGTTTTATTTCAGTGGCTAAATTGTTTCGTTTCCCTTCGTCAGTAAGTCAGTAAAGTCAGTTCACCCGTCCGTCAGGCCAGGAGCCAGGTGGCGTAAACTCCCTGGGTCACGTTTGGCCCTTTTACTTTGGCAGCTGCTTCTTCAGTGATAATTCTATCAGCAAGGCTTTTTTCAGATCTTCAAGGACTTTATCACCTACCAACTTGAACGCATATTCATCCTGCTTATGGGCCATCAATGCCTTGATCTGTTTAACAAGATCTAAGAGAGTAACAAGTGAAGAACGGAGTTACTCTTATTGATTCATTTTATCACCATGGCGCCAGTTCTAAGTGGCATGCTGAGGTCATTAATACCACGATGTTTCGGTCAGTTAAAAGAGACATTTGTTCGAGTGAAAAAGACTGATACAAACCCATTTTTTGTTTGGCACCCAACATCAGGAGCTTGTGAAACTTTCCGGTTAGCTGTATTGCCTATGAAATTATAAGATGATTTAAACTGGTGTTAGGTTTGTTTTCTTTCTTTCTCCTTAATTTGGAGAGCAAAGTATTGCTCTCAGAATGTTGAAATACGTATCTCTTATTAACAACTTAATGCATCATCAAGAAATCTTCGCTGAAGGGATATACAAGTAATTCAATGACATTTATATAAGGAATTCTCCAGATGCTTACCGATTTGATAATTTTCAGTTGAAGCAGGACATTGGATACTAAACATACAAAGAGAAATACCAAGTTAACGGAAAAAGGAAAAAATGGGTGAAAATATTTACAGACAGAAAGGATAAAGGAGAGAAATATGGAAATGTTTGGGCGGAAAGGGAAAAGGGAAAAAAAAGGGAAAAGGAAGAATAATATTAAGACTTTTATAATTGTTTTTGTTGTTGTTGTTTTTGCTTGTTTGTTTTTGTTTCGCTTTTACTGTGTACATGCCTCCAATTCCATTTAGTTCAATGGTAACTTTCAATTTTTTTTTCATGAATAAAGATCAGTGTTCTGAATTATTCATTTTCTCTTTAAAGTTGTAAGCTTTCTGGTAGTTGTCATTGCTATACGAACTTTGAAAGTAAAAAAAGATATCTGTACACTTACCATCTTTGCACTGTTCCACCTTGCTCGTTTTAAGAACGATTGACAAGAATTTTTTCTTAAGGGAGTTTGGAGGCTTCTCAATGTTTTCAAGCAAGCCTGTGAACATGTAAGAAAACGCTAGTTACATGAGACGTAGCCTCGCAGGTATTTTTCAGAAAAAAAAATTGCTAGCTGTTATCCTGTTAACGAATTTTGTAACTCAAATTAACAGATAACTTGTTACTAACAACAACAACTTAGGCGTATAGAAAGTTTTTTTTCTTAGTGTGGCACAGAGGGCTATTTACACCATCTGGATTCCATTAGTGTTCAGGAACATGGATGCGCTCATTATTATATGCGTCCGAGTTTCTTCGACCTACAGTTTCTATTCTTAATACATCAATTTATTGATCGGGATATATAAATTTATAGGCCAGAGGGTGCTGTAATGATCACTCATAGGACCCCATTTATATTTTAGCTTAAAAAAGGTATGGTAACTTAAAAAAATAGACTTTGGAAGTTTTATGGAAAAAGGCTAAAAGCAAGTCCTGGATTAAACCTAGTGCAGGACTAACATAGAGATACAGAATTATGATTGACCAAAAGCTGTGTACCTTTGCGCTCTTTGCACGGTATATTTGGTCCATCAGTGAGGCCAAGAAACTCAATGACTTTATCTCCTAATTTAGGGAAAGGGTTCTCGCTTGGTTCTTTTCCATGCACTATCTTTTCGAGTAATTCAATCATTCCTGAGAGAATAAACAAAGTAACGAGATAATTAGCTAATCAACTCATTTTCCGACACTCAAATCCATCCTTCGTGCCAACAAAAGGGTTCGGGAACTATTGAATCAAACTCATCCTCTCTAAAGCTTAATTTTTTATTTTTTAACGCACTTTCGAAAACATCACTCTGACTTGAAACTAAAAGGTTCTCCAAAGTGATGTCACAGACGCTGGTTTTTGACGCAAAGTTCTCATTGATGCGTTTTAGTAAACTATTAAAGTAAGACAATATCTTTGTTTGAAATTTGTTGTTACCTCGTCACAAGTAGTCTAGAGCAACATTGACTGGAAATCGCCCGTCTCTGTTGCAATGCAATTTGGGAGTGAATAGCACATCGTAAGCTGTTGCTTCTTTTTTTTTTTTAATGTGTTTGTATTTGATCCTCAAAATATGATGCAATTCATTAAGACCTGTAAAGAACCAGTCCAAACAGAATGAGACATTCTAACATACCTTTAGTAGGATTACCACAAATGGATTTTTGGAAGAGTTTGCTCAGCACTATGAAGCCCTGTAGGCTGGGTTTTTCTTTCCTTTCTTGTTCCTCCTCTGCTCCACCCAAGGCCTCTATTAAAATCAAACCCCAACAAAAATTGTAGTTAAGTGCTATTGTTGACAAAGGATCCTATCACGAAATAAGGTGTTGGGAAAGCAATAACACTTTCTGAAAAACCCTTAAAAGCCCTTTTTGTTGGGTGTCTAGCCTTAAATCGTCTCTCTTTTGATAACGATCTGATGCTTATCTTTCTCTTTCTTCTTTTTTCGGATAAGATCGAATATATTCTGAACTTGTATTAGCTGAAAATTAAGTGTTGGCATTGGACATATGAGTTTACCACCTTAACTCTAACTTCCTTAAGTGATCAAGACAGAATTTCTCCTCATCTTACCAATACAGTGTCAAGCAGACAAGTAATGAGAATTAAGAGGCATGTCAATTAGGGGATTATAAATTCTCAGAACTAATATCATAAGAATTGTTTGGCAGACAATGAGGGGAATTACTTACTAGATCCTGGGAGTGAAAAGGTTAAGGCTATTTGCCTAAGTACACAAAACTGTCTGACATATCCATTCTTGCTCGTAACTTTCTAACAGCTGTATTAAAACTTGATGAACCAGTATCAGTGAAAAAGATTCTCTATTTTGTTACGTTTCGTGAACGGGTTGAAAGTACTCAATTTATAAATATCTACACTGAGCTTCGTTACCGGTTTTCGTGCGAGGCTTGATGTAAACGAAAATTCTCACCGAAAGCATCACTTTCATTTTCTTCCTGCAAAAGTTCATCCGACATTTCAGCTTCATCGAGGTCATCTTCGTCACCTTTAGCCTTTCGTAATTTTTCAAACAACCCTGATGGATAGAAAAAAAGTTGACTTGCTTAGACATGGAATTTTCTCTCGATTTGCTATTTAATGCGATCGGTCAACTGGTAATTCAGTCATACGGTTAGTCAGACTTCGGGTTAAGCGATCAGTCACTCAAATCATACATCAATTTGTTGGTCACTCGGTTATTCGGCCAGTCGACCAATCAGCGAGTCAGTCAGTCAGTCTATAAGTCATGTCTATGAGTCAGATGTCGGTCAGTCTGCAAGTCAATCAGTCCATGATTCAATCGATCTATCGGTCAGTCAGTCTACAGTTCGTCATTCCATCATTCCACCCTTACGAAAGAGCTGACCAGCCAAACCAGCCTGCCACGCTAATAAAACCACACATTTCTGTCAGAGTTAACAAAAAAAATCAACGAATGACTTGATTAATTCTATATTTTCTAGAATCAGTCTTAACGAAGGATAACAAACCTGTCTTATTTGCGTGTGACAAAAACTGTTCCTGAATCTCATGACACTTTTCGTGCAGTTCCGTAACAGATCTGCCAAGAACGACCTTGAACTTTTTAGCTTCGGCTTCCTCGTTGAGCAGCTCAAATAATCCATGGGCGTATTCTTACAAAAATATAACAAAGAGAAATCAAACATTCTACATTAGAGAGTAATATGCCTTTTTGATCGCTAAATGCAAACATCAATATAAACTATAAGCTAAGCCGGCGGTTTGTCATTTCCATCCGTTCCAACTTTCTCAATCCTGTGTTTTTCTTCTCTGTGCATTTCGGTTTTATTATTATTATTATTATTATTATTAACCCAGCAATTTACACCACTTCTTTCTAACTGCAGGGAGTTTTGCGTACTCAAGTAAATGCGTTTTGTGGGCCCCTACGTAGTAATTGCAGTAACTGTCAGCAAATACCACAAGTCACACAAAGTGCGCATTTCGATTGAGTGTTGTAGAACTAAAACTAACTAATCAAAACTGCCATTCAGAACATACTGTTGGCAAATGTCACAAGGAATTGATTGGGACTCAAAGTAAAATGAACAAAGTAATTCACGCTTTAACCCTTTGAGTACACCCTAATGTAGGAATGCATTTTCGTTACACTGTTTTCTACACATTTCTTAGGTGCTAACCGGGAGAATTGGTTTAACAAGCGAGAGTCTCCTTGACAGGTGATCATTTCCATTATTCTGGTGACCTTAACGTGTGATTCAGAGGTGATTTTGTAAGGAATAAGGAGAAATTAGATGCTGGTGACTTTAAGGGGTCAAAGGGTCGAGCAGGCAAAGAGTATTGCCGGCAGCCAACCATATCTTTTGATATGAATTTATCTGAGACAGCCCCGGACACTGTTTTCTCTTATGGTATAGGGACGTGAGACCGGGTCCGAGCGAGCGGAAACGTAAATGCCTACTCACTCTCGCTCTGCTCTTCTTTAAATTTTTCGGATTTTTTTCAGTGCAGGAATGACCAGATGAAGCTGAAATTAAAAAAGTAAAAAAGTAAGTAAGTGATGAAAAATCATTTGATACTTAACGATGAAGCATTTTGCTATTGAAAAGTATTTTGTAGTCAGACAAAGCTTTGATCTCTGCGAATTTAAGTGGTCACTTTGTAACATAATCAACTGCTTTATGAATCACAAATTAAAACTGGTCTTAGAAAATGGAACTTACAGAATGAGTTTAAGTCCCCTGGGGTATTGAATATTGTTTAATTTGTTGAATATTCCGTGGCTCACCTAAATAAAATTAATTATTAGCGTCCTTTGTTTTCCAGAGGAACAATGTGACTTAAAAGCTGGCTGCACGAAGTCAGCGAGTATTTCTCACAGCATGATTAATTCTTTGCAACTTAATCTTACCGATTCCACTATATCCTCCAATGCTTTCAAATCTTTCTTTTTTTCTGGATCAGGTTTGTCGTGATTTTCCTCCCTTTTTCCTTCAGCGAGGACTGTTGCTAGTTTGGTTGTTAGCTTGTTGTTGGAATCCTCAACTATTAGATGGAAACATAGAGTATTTAAGTTAACAAACCTTTAGCCAAGTTCAACAAGTGCCAAGAGTGACGATTTTTCATAACGCGCGAGAAACGCGCGTTCGGTTCCAAACGCGTGCGCGTAATACATGCATCTTGAGTGCTCATTCTGAAAGCTGAACGATCGATCTGAAATCGTCTAAGCATCTGCTAAATTTAACCAATTTTTGAAGGCTTCACTCGAGTTATCCGCGTACGTCGATTGATCTCTGGCTAATACTAAGATTTTGGGGTTTCATGAAAAAAATTATAAATATTCTTCTTTTTCATTTATAACAGCGAATACAGTTCTATCCAAATAGCAATCTTTCAAATTATATGCTTTCTCTAAAATTTCATAAAGGAATCAATCCTCGTGGTATGTATCTACCTTCATTCCATTTTTGTGTGAATTCTCTCAATTTTATCTCGGTGATGTCTTCAAAAGGCGTAAACGAACTGTGGATTTGCACCACAGCTATGCATAACAATAAAAGTGCAGATAAACTTTTCATTTTTGATGCTGGGGGAGTAGCTCTTTGGTTCCTTCCGAGAGCAGGTCAGGAAGAACTGTAGCTAATGAACCTTTCATAAGTTCATTTATATGTCGGAATGTAAACCATGACGTAATGATTAACATTTTTGATTGGCCCGGTTCAAAATGATAGTTCAGAAAACTTCTTCGTCTTCGAGGGAGGTCAGGCCAACGTTATCAAAGCTTGTCCAGATGCAGTACAGTCTAATCTTTCCCAACCTCTCCTGCATTTACCGCGCTCTTTCGCATGCGATCTGTATTTGCACTCTAATACAAAACACATTTAAAACGCCCAAGATCCAACACAGATAATCCTTTGTTTATTTTGTCAGTCACTTTGTAAACCTAATTAATAAAATCAAGATTCACGAAGAGTTCAAAATTTTCTTAAACTGAAAACAGCTCCAACATGGAATGTTCAGGAATGTTTTTCGAGCCTGGTCTCCTTTGGTAAACTTTGAAAGGCGTGTTCAATCATATGGAAACAAAAAATTAATAACCGCATACAATCATGCAATCTATGACAAGAGCAAAAGCGAAAAAGAAGAAAAAATAAAAAAATACTTTTTTTTCGCTATTGTTATTCGTCCTCTCATTATTATCAATCAGCGCTCTTGGCTGGAGAAGCAATTAAGACGGCGAACAGTCATAACTGTTCTCTTTTCTACGTTCTTTTCACATTACTTCATACTCAATGTTGGAGAGGAAGATGCAGAGAAAATAAAACGCTTTTAAAACAGCTCTCACTTGATTGCATTTTTTGCACTTGGAACTAGCCGAAATTAAACAAAATAACTGTGCACTCCATTGTTTGTACAAACCTTTTAAAGTTTTGTTGTAAATTAAATTTATATTAAAGAAAAGATCCCTTTCCTGGACCATCATGACAAAAGCCTTTTCAAAAAATATTTACCCACTTTGGTATTTTTAATTTCAGATAACCAATCGTCTATTAGTTTTCAAAACTAACTGCTCGACTTCAAAATATTCGCTTAATTGAGTGCCTTCCTGTCAGCGTACAGCTGCAAAGGTGTGTGATAATTTTTGTCCTTTTTCCATCAGTTTGTTCCCGAGGTTTCTGCGAACACTAATTATCCTGGATCTTGCGAAAATGGAATTATCATGACATAATCCCTTGAGAATTATGTCATGTCTTTATGTCTCTCATAAAAAAATTGCGCTTACGTGCTGGAAAACTTTGCACACTTTCCCAGGCCTATTTTTGGGTGTGAAAGTACCTAAACAAATTGTGTCCGCACCGAAATTAAGAAGTGCTTTTATTCTCACAAGGTTAAACAATTGTTCATTTTGAAAGCATTCAGGCTTTCCAAGGACGATCTTTTTTTTCCTTTTAAAAATCCCTTACATGATAAAATGCGTAAAAAGGAAGGTGGAGCTCGCCTTAACTAACAGCATGAGAAAATGGTGGGAGCATTATTTTCTCTCGTCAACAGGAATCATTTGTGCGTCATTTATTTCGTAGAGTGAACATTTTAGATCTCGGTCAGCCAGTTCGCGTTTTCTCTTCATTCTATTTGTGGATGGCAATTTTCTGTGTCATAGCGATCCATGAATTCAGCCCACGCCTAGGAGTACTTTAGTTAAAACAGAAAGCTTCTAGGAGCTAGGAAAATTTCCCATGTGCAATACATTTCTTTCTTTATCACTGACTCGGTAATAAACAACCGCTTTATATTATCCAAGTTGCGGTCCTTTTGTAAATTCTGAGCTCTCGAAATTCTATTCAAGATACCCTAACTATTTTTCAGACGTTCGTGTCAGATCAACTTGATATGACTCTACGGGCGAGTCTTAAATTTATCTCCGGGTGCGGTTATACCGGGAATATACGATGTCAGTGTGGATAAAAAATCTACAAGAAAAGGTAAGAAAAAAATAGCCTTACAAAATCTAGGCCTAATTGGTGTGTTGTCAATTGTATCTTTCGTCTGTTTGGTTTGCTTTTATACACATTCAGTAATTACAAGTGTTGCCGGGGGGAGGGTTTGTCGGAATGCTTGCTTTTGTTCAAATATTTTCGGTGCATTTTATCTTTTTTCCCTTTTTCCTCTTTTTCACCCCTGCCTTGAACAATTGATGTGAATGTGTTAATCCAAAGATTCTTTCATACGGTGCAATTACCATAACAATAATGAGAGGTAGCAGTAGGATTTTTTTTTCGATTTTGGCTTAAGTGACTGATCAAACTTTGAAATTTCTGGCATATATGAACTCTTTTGGATCAAAGTAACAGTTTATCATAGTTCCTTCAATTAAGGTCTATTTTTAAGATTTGAAATTGCAGAAAACTTTGCCATTGTCCATTCCTGATTTGAGGATATTCAGATAGATATTGCCAAAGTTGTTGTCAAACAACAAAGGATTACATTTTTCTTTTCAAGAAGTGATGTAATACCCCTGAGAAGGTAACAACTGAAACCATGATCCGTCATTTCTCGCACCGTACCTAAAAATATCCTTGCTCACTTTTCTCTCGGTGCACTAAAAATTTTACCAAGTAAATTCCACCTGAGTAAAAGAAAGAACCACTTAAAAATCATCCCTTTCCTAAGACGTATGCTCGAATATGCGTGGTCTGCAGCACTACCATTCAATCGAATCTAAGAATGCACTTCATTCCTAAAAAAGCGATTTAATGACTGGCTGATAAATTAACACCTAAAGAAACGTACTTAATTTAACTTCTGTGACAATAGCTTTTAAAAAAAACTGGTAAAAATGACGTAATCAACTGATGTATAAAAGCTAAGTTTTTGCTCTAGATAGCCATCCTTTTAACTAACATGCAGGCAGAACAGAGTCTGGAGAGATGAAGGGTTTCATTGGGTTTTTGCTGTTCGCCTTTGCAACTGCTGATATCTATAAGTGGGTCGGCCTTCCCGAACAGAATTTTAAACTGCTTGATAACTTGCTGAACGGTGAGCACTCTGCAATTTACCTCGGAGTTAAATTTTGCTGGTGCGAGACCTCAAATCTTCGTTCGCTATTCACTAAAGCATTTATAGGCATAGTTCTCGCTTGCTCGTACTTTCTGCAAACAGCTACATGCTGCAACGCTAAAACTGTTTACTAGTCAGGTCTGAAAATCATATGCTTAGTAGCTATAAATGGCGAGATTTCGCTGGCAAAATCAATTGCTTTTAGCAATAACAAATTCGGCCCATTAGTCTCGGAGGGTTACGCCCCAATTAATTCCACTTTTTTTTCTATTGATTTCGCTCGCTCGAACTTGCAATTTCTGGTTCAACAGCTGCAGCGAAAGATTCCTCAGGAACTTCAACATGTTTTCGATTGAATAATTCGACTGTTGAGTTCGTGACTGGTTAAATCTCCTGAGGGTTTTGTTAAATCTTATTTCACCTCAGAGGCTATCGAAAGTAATCTAGTAAGCCCAAGGAACCCAATACAAGTAATCGACGAATATCTGCACCAAGTTCGAAAAGAAATTTTTACTTTCTTAAAATTGAGAATAGTAAAATTCTGACATGCCCGTATATTGACAATACGATCCATTTACCGCTCAGGAAAATTCAGGCATGCGCCAAGGTTTATAATTTTTCAAAAGGGATTATCAGAGCTACAAGAATTCTTTAGTACCACGTGACCGTTTATTTATATGAATATAACCTTGATGCTTTTTTGCTCGTTTTTTTTGTGTCGTTTCCTTTGCGTCAAACACTCCTCTATCGAATTAAGGCTTCGTGGGAGTCGCCGCTTTCTGAAGTTTTACAGAACAATTTTAGTTCTGTTAAAAAATGTTCTTTGTTTCATTTGACAGATGAAAGTTCACAAGCAAAGGATCGCTCGAGTCATTAAAGCCTGGCCTTGGAAATCTGCGCATGAGCGACGATGGCGAGGAGAAAGAGGAAAGTGGAGAAGGGTCAGGGGAACCAGAAGGCTCTGGAGCTGGGAAACCACCTCCATTTAAAGAAACTATCGAGGATTTAGTTGAATCGGTGAGATGATAATTGTGTTAAGAACTGCAACCTAAATGACTTCTGACTGGCGAGCTAACAGAGTTGGGAATATGCAGCCGGGAACTGGCTCGAGTACTACACGAGTCTTCTTCAATGATGGGTTCGGTGGACTTTTTTAAGTCATGTTTGTCCATTGTTGAACTGTCGCCTCCCTGGCAATCCATTTGAACTAAGCATTTCAATTTAAAAACCACATATTTCTTTTCTTTGGGTCTAACCGACTAAGGAATAGGGTTGGTTGAGTGCGTTCTGATACACAGGGGCAAGAGGTGATGAGGGTAAAACAGTTGACTCTGCTGAACCAACGAAAAAGGATCACTTTTTATTCTTTTGTTTCCATTTCTGACCCATATTTTCCTGTACCGTGCAAGGAATTTCCTTTTTCCTTGTTCTCGTGCCCCTGTAAACTTGTCAGCCTAGTTTATTTTGTCAAACAATGGTTACAAGGTGTCAACAAGTTTCTGAAACCGTTTAACTTAACTATTTTTCTTTGTAACTGCCGCTTCATACTATCATACCAGGCTTTGAAAATACGGAAGGAGGCAAGGGACCCAAAAAAAAATCACGGTAATCTTTATATTCAAACATTCCACGTCTCTTCGCCCCTGCAGATTGTCGACCTTTTCTACCACAATCGGACAACAAAACTTGTGTATTTTAAGGTTAACTTGTGTCACTTTGTCGAGGAAATAATACCGTTTGACAAAGTAATTAGTTAGAGAACGGAAATAAAAGTTAAAAGAACAAACAAGGCAAACAAACCAACAAACACAAACAAACAATTAATTTTCGTAAATAACAGCGATATTCTAATTAAGTATATTTTCAAAAGTTTTATATAAAAACCTTTCTGCCACAAGGACGAACAAAACTAACTGGACAGGGCTTTTTATTTTCAAAAGCACAATGAAATAAACTTGATCATTTCTCTAACTGGGAATGAATATAAACATCTTTCAGAGGTATGCACAGGAAGCTTGTAAAAGCGATCAAGAATGGGGCAAGGATGATGAATCCATCAAAAAAACTTTTGGGATATCATGTAAATGAAACTGCACGAAACGCTGTCATCTTCCTCAAACTGGCCGTTTGCCCGCAATGCAAATCAATCAGGTAAATGTGGATTCTCATTCCACGTTTTGAGTTGTGTTTGGAGATTTTGCTGGCTGTTCTCAGTTAAGAAACTGGAAAATGTATCTATCTGGTTTTTCGTTCTTGGCTGTTGTTGTTGTATGTAGTGTTGTTTCTGATTCAAGAATTCGTAGAACAAAAACAAGGACTTTGTCTTTAAATTATGACAACACACCGAGTAGAATAATTTCGAACTCGGTACATGGGCCCGTTCAGTTCACAAGTTAAACTTGAGTCGTGCATGCGTTTATCGTAAAATTTATACCAGATGGGCATTAAAACGTTTATATTATTAAAAAAAAGTGTCCATTCATAAATTTGTGTGGGGCCCTAGATTTGTGTCAAATTTTCTGCATGCTTATTGGAACACCTGAGTTCGGATGACCTGGATTTCACCCGCATGATGGGGAAAGTCATTGGAGCAGCTTGAGAAAATACGGCTTTGGTAAGAAATTCCATACAAGTTATTCTTGTGAAAATGCAATGATTTCCTTTAACGGTATTCATCTATTCCACAATAAAAAAAAACAAAACGAGATGGAAAATGGTAAAAAAAAGTATAATTGAGGCCAAAGGTCAATTTTGATAACAATATGATAAAAGTTTAAGATTACAACTCTATAAAATCAAGAGTGAGGTAAACCTAAACAACTCATTAGGCTAATCAAGAATTTTTTTTGGAAACATTTGCAATATTTGTGGGTATCGTTAGATATTGCTCTGTATCGGTTATTACAATAAAGCCATTAATGATATTTAACACTTAAAGGTACTTAATGTTGTTCAAAATCGAAATATGAAAGAGGTGAGACAAGTTCTCTCTCCACAGAGGATTTACCAGAAATTTGCCCCAAGAAAGAGACGACCTGACCCAAGACTCAGTTTGTTTTTTTTTCTTTGTTAAGGATGTGTTCCACGCATTTGTGTTTGTGGCACATTTGTACGCATATGAAAATGACTTCACAACCATCCTGGAGCAAGGGCTATCATGGCAGTTGGAGGTTTTGGTGGGCCGAATTGTAGCCCCAGGTGAAAACCAAATTAGATGGTAAGCATAACATTTGATTGATATGGGTCTCATGCTTTACTGCTTTTAATTTGTGGTACTGTATTATCATTTTCTGAAAGAATGGAGGTTCCCAAAATAACTTTTTATTCATTTATAACTGTTTTTTCTCACAAAGCCAAATCACAAACCCTGTCACAAGAAATCATCGATCGAGATAGAATAGGAAAGTTAAGAAGAAGATAAGATAAAATGCACAAATTATCAGACGGTAGTTGAAAGCCACGAAATGAAAAAAAAAAAAAACACTTGCAGTTTTAGCTAGAAAAAGTATGTGACAATTAATTTTGAACCATGGTAACAAATACAAAAATGACAGTTTTTCTACGAGTGTAGAAAAAACTTGCAAGTCACGGAAATGTTAGTCTCTTTTCTCTGGTGTTCACTAAAGCGGTCATCTCCGTCTGTTTAACAATTTCAAAGAGTCTCCTTTCTGCGCGATTTATGCATGCAGAGTGATTTAAAATTGTAAAAATGATTGCATCCTTTCTAGGTCTCTTAAATATAGTTGGGGAAAATGATAGAGAAGGAGGACAAGGACGGTGAAGACGACCTCTTCGCGGAACAACGGTTTATTCCATTCCTGTACAGCCAAAAGAGCCAAGTTTTGCAAGGAAAAGTAAGCCAGCACATCATTCTCCATTTTCCCCTCCCTTATTTAAACATTACATTTTATTGTATTAGTTAAAAGACAGCTACCATTATAAACTCCTTACCAGTTCTACGGAAATATTCCACATTGTTTTTTTTATCCAAACAAAAGTCTGCTTTTATTCCCCTTATTTTCTTACTTATAATAGTTTCCAAGTCTAGCTAAGCGAAGTCTTTTTACAGTTCACCTTTTTTCTACAAAATTATCGGTTAAGATTTGTCATATTCACGAAAAACCTAACGGCCACATTGTTTCAACGTGGTACATGCCACGAGACGGTTATCCCCACAGAGAGCCTCGTACAAAGGAGCATAGAGAATTATTTAATTTGTGGAGGGCTCTGCATAACATTCAATCATCTTATTTGCAACCATTACTTTGTCTCCTAGATTTGATCCAGTCCTTGAAACCAGACAAAAAAAGCATGAATGAAAGCCAGATTTCTCAAGCTTGGTATTGTCATAATTGCAAAGAAGGTCTGCTTCTTTACGTTTTTCGTACTCTGACCCTACCTTTACTATAAACCCTATTAAAGTGACCCAGAAGGAATTTCTCCTTAAAAAAATCAACTAACTGATATCAATCCGACAAGTGATGAGGAATAAAGGAAAAACATTATTTAAAGATATTAGTGGGCACCCAATGCCAATTTCTTAAGACGTAAATTATCAGAAATAGTGGGATGGCAAGTAAGGAGCATTGCTACAAAGGTCTTGCGAGGTAAAAGAAAGTGCTCGTTATTACTGTATTACAACATCTACCATGATCTATAAACGTTAAGTACGGACAGACAGAAGGGTAAAGTTGTAAATGGGAGAAGTTGGAGCAACTCCGCCACCTTACCGATAAAAAGGGAAGATTGATTTTCCTAAACTATTTTACTGCTGTCTTTTCCTTTTAGTGAAATTCGGCAGATTTGCGGTAAGCACGTTGTTGGATGTAAGTAATATGTTTCATCAGTGCATGTCTCTCATATATGGATGATGATAACGATTATTGATATAAATAACCTCTTTAAATATAAAGAGAGTCGTTAGTAGAGACGCCCCCCCCCCCCCCTATGTTTGAACTCATGATGCCCACTGTATCTGTTTAACTCACTTGTCAGAGCTTTATTCGGACACAAGACTTCTTCAGCTGCTGGTTGGCTGTTGTATCGGACAATAATGTACCGTAACCATATAAAACAATACATAATTTTTTTCGAGAATAAATAACACGTTTTAAAAAACCCATTTACTCCGACATATTAATTATAACATATCGAGGATAAGGAAATGGTCTTCACGATCACAAAACAACAACAATTATGAAAATAATGACTGACCTCATCTCTTTCCATAAAACAATTCCAGGCGATCAAGCTCTCCAAAAAAGTGCAAATTTTGCATAAGGTGGGAGGGGAGGGGAGGAAACGCTTTCAAGGTCTGTTATTACCCCAATATACACCCTATAAAGACACTTTATAAGTTGGGAAACTTGGACCCTACTTATTAAACAAAATGACAAGTATACCCATCAAAAAATTGTTTTTGAAATATTGGTATCAACACAACCACTTTGTACTCTTTTTGGGCAAAGAGAACCCTCGGAGCAAAGGAAGCAAAATAAGTTTCTTTGAAAAACTAATTCGATTCAAACCACAAAAAAGTTTTGTGAAACATTTAGTTGTAACATTTCTGTTGAAAGATCATTGGGAATACCCCACCCCCTTGATTGGGACAAACTCTATATAGAAAGGCATAAGTCTGTTCAAAGTTATCCACCTTCGGTAATGGCTAAGATTCTTTGTTTTGAACAAAAAAACCGTATATTTAAAATACTATGTTCCTTCTACAGGAATGATGAAAGCCTCGTAGCAGCAAATATGGCAAAGTAATAAGAAAGACAAAGCTTTCTTAGTCGTCGGTGACTATGTTGTGGTACAACATGAGAAGAGCGCTTCTGATTGGTCTTTGCTGTGCATAAAGAAATGAAGAAGGCGAAGAGAAGACCGAGGAGCCTGGTGAGGAGAAGGGCGGAAGAGAAGAGCGGAAGGAGGCCTGGCGAGGAGAAGAGCGAGCAAACGATAGGTGACAAGTTGAAAAGGATTGCCGAGTTCGTGGAGGAGGAACTGGATCAGCTAGCCCCGAAACTCTCAAACCCGCTTCTCGCCATTAATTAAGTAATTGTGTGAGTAAGGTAAAGTTTCCTATTTTCATTTAAGTGTGCATTCAACTCTACTTCGAGATTCCTAAAAATAGATAAAAAAATTTCATCACAAAGATGCGTTTATTTTGATAAAGAAAGAGATAACGCAATAACAACAGCATTTAATAAAATCTTGCCGATTTTTTCATGTTAGATTAACTCCTTAAAGCAGGAAAACTTATTTTTGGATCTTCAATTGTTTTCCAACTTCCTTTGGCCTGTTTTGACCTCGAACCGCACTTTATTTCAGTTTCTGTCCACTCCTATAGACAATTAGCGTAATGTTTATTTGCATTGGCAATGGTATTTTCTGCTAGTATAACACAAACCTTTGGATTTTCTTATTTCATTTTCAGGTTTGCCTATCAAGTTGGATCACATTTTTGATAAATCACCAAACACTATCAACATTAAACATACGCTGGGTTCAAAATATTTTGTTAATATACACCTATCGCCTTAAATTCATGATTGCTTGGTTGAAATCCTAATAAATTTCATTATTTCCTAACTCTTTTGTTTTGTTGTGTATCATTACTGAATTCTGTTTCTCGCGAGCGAACTAAAAGTAAGCGTCTCTCTACACTTGACTTACCAAATCTTCCCTAGTGATACTTGTCAATCAAACTTTAAATCGCTTATCTTAAGATAGGAACATTGTAAATCGACCCGGTTTTTAAGGTAATCTAGATTTAATCTTAAAGCAGCCTTCAGTCTTTCAGCATACGTAAACAAAAACTGTTTTTCCTCGCACAATTTGAGAAAGTTCTGTTATTGTACAGCGAACTTTAATTATCCTTTTGGCCAACTAACTGCTTCGGTAATTTCCCTACCTCCGATCTCAAAGTTACGCTAGCTTGCTTCGATTTTAGAAGTACTTTGTAGTAGTTTGCGCTTTACATTTAATTTGAACAAAGCCATAAGATTAATTAATCACGGTGGGAGATAACAATCTTAGACAACATTTCATCAAATTTTGCATTACATACTGATTTGCCAACATAAGACTTTGTGATGACAATTGACAAAAATGTTTTTCTTCTTGTCACGAGCGAGGGACAAAGAAAAATTCTGAGTCCCCATGAGGAATCGAACCTCCGACCTTCGGATTCCGCGCTCCGATCCTCTATCACTGAGCCACAGACTCCGCCGTGAGCGAGGTCTATTACGAAATTCGTATGACACGCGTCCTGCATACTGCTAGCATCAGCTACGTCTGTCTAGAACTTTGTTTGTCATTTATAAACTCAAAAGTGCTTCCTAACACTCAGATTTACCAGACATGTTGCTTTCGGCCAGCTCCGAAAAAGCCGACCGCTTTCAAAAGTAAACTGAAGCCTGCAGAAGGGTCATTACTGTGACTTTAAAACAATAACCTAACATTACCGAATCACCTCACCTTACGTGGGAGCGTAATAACAATGATGCAGCAAGAATCGAAGGAGCACGAATGACTTAAAATGCTCTCGATCATTTCCGCTGGAACATACATGGACATTCAGGAGATTTAATTCACATATATTGGTGCATTTTCTGTTAAGTTACAAAATTTGTTCAAACAAAACCAAGATATCTTTACCTCGACGAATTTGAGTTTTTTCCGCTTTGTAATACACCTGTTCCCTCCCCCCTTAATTTACTCGGAGGGGACATTTTTTCCGCATTCAGGAAACTTCCTGTTTTGTTCTTAGCGTTTTTTGAAATCTACGGCCCTTTAAAATGATGATCGATATCACGAGACAGTCATTTATCAGCGTGATATTTTCCGCATTTGGGTTAGGAACTTTGTTTTGAATACTTTAATGACAGAAATGCGATTTATGAGAAAACATACACATAGACCTATCTATTTATCTAACCAATAAATTGCTTAACAAATCCTAAAGTAATGGAAATTTGAGATCTCGAGCTCCCCTCAACCCACAAAATATTTTTGGTGGGGAGGGGGTGAAGGCTACAACCTGCTCTGTCTCCCAAGCCGGCTTTAAGCCGTCTGCAAAAATCAAATTTTATGCCAACCATTTTCAAAACTAAAATGAGGCCTCTCACTTGGTAAGTTTTTCACACGCCTCCCATGCACTGAACTGAGTTAGCATCTACGTTGAAAATCTAACTGTCACGCCATAACAAGACAACAGTTACCTCATCTTACGTGGGATTGATAACAATATGCAAAGCTAAACATTCTAACGGCTCTTAATCAGTTCTCTGTTCCTTCAGAACTGCTGGAATATACATCAATAATCAAAAACTAGATTTGCATAAGCAAGCTTTATATTATTTTCTGTCAAGCTGCGAATGTAGATAAACTTTAGCGTGACGAATTGAAGTTTTTTCCGCTTTGAAAAAAAATTGAAATCCCTCAGGAGTTGAAAAACAAAAAACAAAAACAAAAAACAATTGAAAGAATTAATTGATCAGGACATAATTTGATCGTATGTCAATAGATAGACTCTCCCGTCGCATCGCAACAAACCTCTATGGAAGAAAGTAGGGAGAATTTTAAAAAAAATCACCAACTTACCGCTTGAGTGAGTGCAACACTCGGTGCGTTAGGGAGAAATTAAACCTTAGTAACACTTTGCAATGTAATGGATGGATGAACCGGGCACAAAAGCAAAATCCGAGATTGTGTGGATCAGTTTTCCATGAGGTGGGCTGATCGTGCACGCTGTGGAAGAAAATGAAGTTCATCCTGACAACGTTGCTTATTGCCTCAACTGTTGGTGCATTGAAGAACCTGGTTGATCTCTCAGCGGCGAGGTCCAATAGACTGCATCATTTGCTTAAAGGTAAATTTCATTTATGTTCATGTTTTCACTTAAACATAATTGTTTGATTTGTTGATAAGTTAACCAAAGATACATCTCTCTCTTACCTTATTTATGAGCTACGAGTCGATATCATTTTGTAAAAACTTTTTTTTTCGGTAGAGATTAACTTATAGATATTTTTTTTCTGCCCAATCAGTCGTATTTATTTTAACTATCTCATCGTACTTAACTTTCTCATCAATCAGCATATTGCAACGGACTGTTAATGCTTTTTTCCCATTAATTACATATGCCAGAAAACTTTGCGCACAAAGTGCCTCACATACCAGCGCGATAAAAAAAAAAAAAAAAAAAAAATTAAAAAATCGGTTCATTTCGGTTCACTTGTCCTATTGACAAAATTAATTTAAAAATTCCTTCTACCTTGCGACTCTGTGAAAAAAAACCAGCTTTATTGTATCTCAAGTTACAAAACATATTCTGCAATAGGCTTTCCAAGCCAAATCTACCTTGAGGCCGACATTTTTTCCGGTTTAGACAAAAGCCTCCTTGTGTTGCCTGGCAACAGTGTCAAGTGTTTTCAGATTAAGGGCCCTTTAGAATACGAAATAACGAGCTTAAGGTTGCAAACATTCTTTCCACGTTTAGGACAGTGCGTCTGATTTTCTTCGACAATGGAGAGTCTGAGTTTTTGACAAACAAGGTTCTTTTAGGTTATCAAGGCTTTTTGGATGAATGAGTTTCTGTTGAGCGGGATTCTTTGAGGCTGACAAATTTTCCGCATTCAGGGAAAACCCTTTGTTTCGCTCGGACAATAGACATTCTGACTCTAGGATCGACTGTTCTTAGAATTGATCAGGTTTATAAATAGATCTGGAGACAAATGTTAACTAGTAATCAATTGCGAATGTAAAACTTCAGCAAATCGTTGTTAAGGTGGATCAAAATCATTTAATTATTTTTAAACATCATTTCTTTGATGGATCCTGCGCGAATCTATCACCGTTTTTAAGTTTTTAAAAATTTTCTTCAAATCATTACTCGACAAATTGTATCAATTTTTCATTTAAGATTAACACGGCACAATATTACACCAATTATTTTATCTTTCGGGACCGTAAATCAAAAACAGTATACATGATCCCATTTTTTTAAACTGCAATGCAATCCGCGAGAGTTAAAAAGAATATCTGTACCTATGGATCAGAGCCACCAATTATTTTGATAAGGGAATCAAAGCCTTAAGCAAAATCTTCCTTTTTTTGTACACTACAACGACGTCTGCCATTGTCTTTACCCAAAATCGAAACAACATCAGGACGAATACAAAAATCAAGAAAAATAGTTGTATTTGTGAATGATGGTAAAAACTGACTGCAATTGGTAGTACTCTATGCTAGTAGCTCATGCAACGAAAAAAAAGCTACAGAGCTAATTGTTTCGACTGCGGCCATAGTTATTTGGTATCGCGTACCCGAGACAACCCTCCCCCTCGAGACTACTTTATGGAGCGTTTATCTGGAGTTGTGAGTTGTAACAGCTGTTCCCTCATCAGTCTCTTCCCTCACCTAAAACACACGGTCTCGGGTTATCGGGCAGGCGAGCCGAAGTGTGTACGCGAGAAAACGATGTCTCGCTGAGGCGGGATAACACTCCCTATCGAGTTGTCCCGCCCCCGAGACAAGTTCGCCGGTTTCAGGCCGGAACGGTTGGTTGAATTGTCCAAAGAAATCAATCAAAAGTTAGCTCGGCCAGGGAAACTGGAGGGAAGGGTTGTCTTGAACACTTGAGACCATATAAATGGGCCCTGAATCTTTAGCTTCCTTTGGTTCATAAATTGATAATCATGATCATGGTAAGCCCTGTTAAACGCGTCCCTAAACTCGACTTGCTCTCCATCACTTAGATTTCCTCATAATATTTTGTTCATCCCAGATGGGCCCATTAATGCCAAGAAACTCATGGAAAAGCCTTCTCTAACCGAGACAACAGCTCACCTTGCTCGTCTGTTGAAGAAAGGAGAACAAATGAATGACCATCACGAGGTGGGGGAGGAGGAATTTGGAGCGGGACCGGTACCGGACCCCGAAAAAACTGCAGTGGTTGCATTGGCCCATGTGGTAAGAAATTCACTTTTAACATTTGACGGAGTCTTTGATGAATAATTTTTGATTCGAACACATACAGTTTGCATAACTGCAAATATATGCAAAACATATTTGTGAAGAAACTGCGAAGATCCTTTTCATATTAATTACATACAGCTATGTCTGGGACTAACATGAAAATTAGGATAAATACAAAATATTGTTAAACCAAAAGTTTTAGTTTTAAAATTTAAATTTAGTTTTATAAACTTTGAGGACCAATAATAGCTCCCTTTTTTGAATTGCAGATACAAAAAATCAGGCGAGCTTTGAAAACATTGAAGGACGCTAAGGACAAACAGGATAAGGGTAATTAACAACATCTTGATTTGCGACCGTCAGCAGCTCTGTACCGATAGTAAGATCAATCTTCTTTTTTCCTGCCTGTTCTATTTTTTTTGTAGATGAGATATGTTTTTCATTCAGGTCAGGTTTAAGGTTGAATCCCAATTCAGATGGAAGCATGGGGATATAAGGCATTCTATCAAAGCTAAAGGATTTGAATTTATCAGAAGAGCAGCTTGAAATATTTGTGAATGTCGGGGGTTGTGTCATATTTTGTATTTTTTGCATTTGAATGATTTTTTTTTGGTTTATTTTGCTTTGCTTTGTGTTTTTGTTTTGTTTTGTTAGTTCGTGTTTGATTTGTATGTGGGCTTAAAAACTTCGAATACACTGCACGAGGATTTTTCAGCTATTAAATTTGTTTTCTTTATCGTACTTCAGTTCGTATTCAATAATAGGCTTTTATGCTTTAAATTTTCAGCTGATGCTGAAGCTTTCCTAAACGTGTTGAAGCACGGAAACGTTAATGACGTAATAAGAGTTAATTAAGTTGTTGGCTAATGACAACTTAAATTTCGAAGAGAGAATGGGCCAGGTTCTCAAAGATTCGGAACTCGACGAACAAGCAGGTGAGAATGTTGAATGTGCAAATATCTGTCGCGTGTATTTACTTCTTCTATACAAACAAGGTATTTGTTATAATTATTAACTCTTTTATCATCTCTAATATCATAATTATTGGATAAAGGGCTTGTGCATTTAACGGTGGGGATTAAATTTTCGCATAGCAGCTAATGTTTTGTGGCCGATGGTGTCACGCATGGCAAAGCTAAGTATTTAGACGTTGCTGCTTGTGTTCCTCAGTGCAACATGGTCACACTAAAACAAAGAGACTCTGAGAGCAGATCACAGCATTTTTTTCTGTGCGTGTGTGTGTGTGTCAGAGGAGTAGGCTTAATGTTTCTTAAAATAACGGCCGGCCATGGATTTCATTTCTTTGGGGTGTTCAACATATGAATCCATTCGATACTTTTTCCTTCCTTTAGACGTTTTTGAAGCATTTGTCCACATGGCTTTTGAACACGATCTCTTGGAGCATCCTGGTGTAAAGGCTGTAATGGAAATTGGTGGGATGCTGGCTGAGACATACTGTGACACTAACATGGATGGTGAATATGAAAAATTTCTTACCCTCTCTAAACTAAAATCTTCCCTCCCTAATAAAGCACCTAGTTCATTTATAAACCTCTTCATTGACCCTTTGCCTCTAAAGAGTGACTAGCATCTAATTTCTCCTCACAATGCCACCCCCTGAATCAAACATGATCACCAACTATAAAGTACCTCTTCATTGTTAAACAAATTCTCCTTTTCAGCTCCACAGGAAATGTATAGAGAACAGTATGGAGAATATGCATACTGATGTTAGGGTGTAAAGGGTTAAGAAGCTTGATGTTTTTTTGTTGTTATTGTTATCAAAGTATGGAAAATATCTATCGAGGTAATCTTTGTCAATTCTCCAAGTTTGTTAACCTCTTTTGCTATTTCTAGTTTCCTGAGAAAGTCTCTTTCTCTGGCTTGTCTGCTTTTTGCATTTTAACCTTTTTCCCATATCTGTATAAACCACAGGTTAGAAAACTTTTCAAGCAATCTCTAGAAATATATTTTTTCTGTCGTCATTGCTATTGTATTTATGTTTTGATATTCAGCATTTGTTGTTTTTAAGGTTTGGCTAACTTGATAATCCATTACGTTGACCATTCTGATCCTCGTGGCAAATTTGATGTCTCCAAGAAAATAAATCCATACGTTTATGCAGTGAACAGTGGACAGTGTATGAAGAGAGGTAAGTCAGGTAACGACATTGTAAAATTTTAACCAGGAATACACCCAACAGCACAATCAATCAAAGCAGTGCTTAGGGTTGTTAGAGGAAGCTTCATTTTACGATCATTGACGTATTGGGCTTTTTCTTTCGGTTTCATTGTTCGTCTGTGTTCTGTTCCTCTTTCTTTATTTTTTCTACCACGATCACAATTATTATCATCATTGTCAAAATCCGTGTCGTTACTAACGAAAAGAGAAATTTTTGTCGCGTCAGTGGGAGAGAGGAAGGAAGGGTTGCCTCATACTAACAACCTATAAAAAATATTAAATTACGGACATGAACCATGTGAACATGTTCTGTTTCATAGACTGTTATGGCATTCTTTGATACCCTCCAATCCGTATTAATCCCATTTCCACATTTCTTTTTTATCATTTTTCTCATTATTTCGATTTCAAGGTCTATTCAGAGGAGCTGGACCAAAAAGAAAAAAAAGCTTCAAGGAAAAAGCACTAGACCTTGTGTTTGAGAATCACAACAACAACGACTGCGGTGAAGGTGCGTACGAGCTTTTGAGGTAAAACTTTTCCTTACTTTCGCAAGCCTCGTGTTTTTAGCATTTTTGCTTAGTTTTTTCTTCCATGCATGAAGTCTAAGACGAAAGTTAGGACTATTTCACCATACAATGACCACAGTGACAATTATTTCCTCGTAATTTTCTACGAAATTTCGTTAGTTATTCTGTCTGAGGAGCAAATTACGTCCATTAATATTTCAAAGGAGCAAAAACGAAGTGATGACGAAGTGAAAAAGGGGTTTTATAATTGAACCGAACAAAAGACCTTCCCTGATTTCAATTTAAAACCTGTGAGAAGACTGCAGCAAAAGAACGAGAGCCAATATTTTGGTTTACCAGCCTTTTTTTCTGGGTGCGTTTTTCCGATGAGAGAGTGTGAGATCGGTTTTTTTTCCTTGTTTTGTGCTTTTGCTTTGTGGTCTGTTAAGCAAACATAATCCATATCTGCGTTGAATTCAATCTCCATCAAATATGTATCAATCAGGGTTACTTGTATTTTAGTTTGAGTCATCTTCTGGAAATGCATTGCACCAACTGTTGCAGAGCTGAAAAAAAGCCCCATATATCCAAACGCTTAGGTTTTAATGAGGTTTAATGAAATAATTATTCTATTATAAAACTGATATCGTACCCCTGAGGGGAGCCTGTCAAGTCATTTTGTCTTTTCAGATCCAAGCCCCATTTTGTTGTTTCCTAAGTTATTTTTTTACCATTATGGAATGGTTTTTCTCTTTTTTAGTGAAACTCATACGGTCAATTGTACAACTCATCCATGAGGTAAATACTCATCCCAATTTCTGTATTGTTACAATGTTTTCTATGGTTTAGGGATGGCTGTTGGAAAAATGAACTTATCTCGTATCAATCACAATACCCGTTAGGTGCATCGCAACTCATGCCGTAATCTTATTTTATACAGCTATAGCTTCTCACTCGCTAAACTTATTTGTGGATAAATTAAAATTGGCTTCAAAATGTTAAATTTTGATCGAGAAAATCCACCATGGGGCTTGTATTTTGTCTTCCTCTCCCTCCTGATGTTGGTGGTACTTTGGATATTTTTTCAACTGTCCAAAATTACTACCAAGAATCCGCATCCGCTAGATAATTATGTTCAGAGGTAGACATGTATTCTCACAGATTTAATTTTTAATAAGTTATGGTAATGCTAGTCGTCTGGGAAGGTTTATGATCTGTACTTTAGTAAGACCTAAATCATATTTTGTTCCATTTTTCAGGGTGTAAAGGTTCACAAAAAGTCTGCAGAGCTACAGTATATTACTCAGATATTTGAAGATGGTATGTACCTAACGCCATGAACTGTCCGTCAAAGTCCCCCGCCCCACCCTTACACACACTTTCCTCTTTTCCAGTTATGGACCCATCTACATGTACCCCAAACAAGACACCTGGTCACGTGTTCCCTCGAATGTGTGCCTCTTCTTTTATAAGCCTAGAAAGCCTTCTGAAGTTACAAATCTTCAGTAATTACAAGGGTCCAGTTGGACATAGCGATTTATGGTTTGTAACTTTCTGGTACTCAGTCGTCTCTAGCAGATTTTTTTTAAATGCAAAGAATAAACATAGCAATAATAATGATGTCACAAAATAGCAGAAAAAAACTGGTAGAGAAGAAAGCTTTTAATTCCAAATATTGAACAACAAGGCAATCGTCAAACACTTCCGTATTCTCTTTCATTTATTGACGACGTCTTTCCTGGAACCATAATTACAATCCCAAGTAAAGCGATCACAGCAAAATCTCTTATATTTCCAGAAAAAAGGCATAATGAGTAGAAAACTCGTTTGGATGAGTTCAAGTGTAGTTTAACTGTATTCAAAGCGTCTCGCGTCTTTCTTCAATTAGATTTACAAAATTGCTTGTACAAAATCCAAGGTTCACTAAAACCCTTTAACTCCCAAGATGTAATTGTTGATTCTCCCCTCTACAGCTGCTACACATTTCCTAATAAATCAATTACAAAATGTTTAATGTTAGATCAAGACAACAAATTCTACCTCATAAGTTTGAGTAATCTTATTTTCTGTTTGCTAAATGCATTATTGCTATTATAGGGAGAAGTAACATGTTAATAACTAATAACTAAAACAATAATAACTGATATGCTAAAAGGAAACGTGTTCTTTTTTCAAAGGAATGAAAGCGAAAGTTAAAAAGTTCATGGAAGAAGGTCAGGTGGACAAGGCCTTTCTTACTGTGGGTCAGTTCGTAGTAGATAACATGAGAGGGGCCATCATAATCGGTACAGTTATCGAGAAATATTTGAAGGAAGCGGCTCCTCCACAAGCATCTGCCGAATCTTCCCAAGCTCCTCCGTAACGAAGTGTAAGTAAAGGAATTTTAAATCTTGCTATGTTCATGAAAACTTTAACCGTTCTCGAAGTAATCTGGAAGGAAATTGTATTTACCGTACTTTAGTGATCAAGCTATTGATAGATAACGAAATAAAGGTGAGATTCGCTGGCAAAGCTGAAAGTCTTTGGTTTTAACTCCCAACAAACAAGGCCCGTTTCGAAACGGTCGGCCCATGTGAAGCAACCTCGTGTAAAAATTTTTGATAGATAATAAAATATTGCTTTTTCTCTCTTTAGGGCTGGTATGGAGAGCCACATTTACTTTTTTCCCCTCTGGATATGCAACAGTCAGTTTGCATCGAAAACAATAACGAAAGAAAAAATGTAGATTCGTTTGTTTCATTTAAAAGGCTATGGTCATTTCCTCTTTGGGACATGGAATAACTTTAGCAAAAAAAAATCTCACTTACAAAGTTCTTTAACTTGTCGTACCGTTTTTATTCAACAAACTGGTTGCGCCTTAGCGTATTGTGCTACTCCCATAGTATTTTTGATATCTAAGTTCTCTTGTGTTATAATTTTCTCTTTGAAGCAAATAAAATCCGAGGGAGAAACTATTGACTGTGTGTTTACTGTCGTGAATGAAATAACTGTGAACTTCACGAAGATATAGTACCTTTTTTTCATTTCAAACCATGGTAACTGATAATAAACTGATATTGACTTAGTAACCAAAAAAACGAGCAACAAAACTGAGTAAATAGTATTGAAGTCGACTAGTAACACCCCAAAAGTAAATAAGAAAAAGATGAATATAAGAAAAATTATTTTGAATGATAACTTGGTCCGTAGCAGAGTATTTGATGCACGTAAACCCTCAAAATCTAAGACTGAACTCAACATAAACTACGGAGAAATTCAAACCCCCCCCCTCCTCCTTACCCCTTCCCCCCTCCTTTTTTTTTTTTTTTTTTTTTTCATGTTGTGGATGTCAGCCAGATAGCTTGTGCGCCCGAGTTCCAGCATTAAAGCGTGATAAAGTCACGCATAACTAGCAAGGATAACTGGGTCAATAGCTTTAATTACTTAAAGCGATGGCTTGGACTGTTAAATAGTTCAGTTAGATAACTGAGATGAATGGGAGTCACTTCGCAAATAGGAGGAGTTAGACCGATAAGAGGCAGAACACCAGCGGTAAAGATCACCTCTCTATCTCTTATTTCCGGCAAATAACTCCCGACATTTTTTAGGATTAGCGATTGATGGCATCACGGTCAATTAATTAAGGGCTAACTACACGATAACATTTTCCGCAAGCAGAAATCTGTCGATAGAGCTCTGTTTTCCATTTCTGTCTTTTGATGCGTCTTGTTCATTAGTTGAGAATGTCATTCATTCTGTTCTATGAATGATTCGTGAACCCTGGGTCAAAGAGGATAAAAATACAATGACTTGTATTTACAGACAAGGTCTTATTAAAATAAAAATTTAGGAACCAAATGAAATGTAACTGGAGTCGCAAGTTTGAGTTTTCTTCGCAAGTTATATTCCATGGTATTTTGACATGCAGCTCAGCCCCCTGATCTGATGATCAGTACCTGAATTAATCTTTAACATTTTGTTTCTTAATTCAAACACACTTCCATAAATGTCAGTAAATATTATAAATATTGTGAATAACCGATGATTCACGCAGACATCTTGGTGACATCTCAAATAAAGATTTTGTTTTTACTAAAAAAAAAACAACAATTCATTTGACCATTTTCAATTAAAATGATTGGAAGCAATTAGTTCAGTTTTCCGCGTTGTCATCATTTTGTATCAATGCTTAAAATATTTAATTCGCTTATTGGTGTAAATATATAAAATTATGAGGGAGGTTTTAAACTCTATGGCAAATGAAGCGAATACCTATTTACAGCTGTGAGGGTCTTAAGTGTACCTACCGAAGATGTTTCAAATCAGTACCCAATTAAAAAAGTGAAATTATCATGTCCGTTTCATGAATCTGCAAAATTTCCTTTTAACTTGAATCGCGTAATTTTAGCATTTTCCGCAATGTATTTCATTTGTATTCCCTCGGGGATCATTTACAAATGATTTAAATGATTTAATTCAATGCCTATATTAATAAAAACAATGGTTAGAGATCAACATGTCTATTGTTTGACCACAAGTTCAAGATCAAAATTCTCCCAATACAGAGCAATAACATGGAAGGTAGTCGAGAGAATTTAAGTGTTCATCATTCACAATCCTGTCCACCACATGACTAAATATAGAAACAGCGTTGGGAGAAATTGAACATCGATGCAACGCTTTGTGATGAATGGATGACTCCCACACAACAACCCGACACGATATCATTAATCTCAGTTGTCTACCAGGTCAGCCATCGCGTGCAAATCATTTCTAAGTGAAGGACAGTGAGGGAAGATGAAGTATATCCTTGTGACTTTGCTTTTCGTCTGTGCTGCTGAGGCATTTCAGAGCCAGGTTCATCTTTCTGAGAATACGGTCCGCAACAAACTAACTGAGCTAGATCGCTACCTGCAAGGTAAATATTTCCTTTATGAAACTTTTTATCAGTCATCCATTGATCGTAAAGTCTCGAACTAATGGCTATAGAATGTTCCCAAGTCACTGTAGAGTGCCTGCTTTCTTAATTCGGAATATCATTGAAAAAAATTTTGAATTGTAGGAAATGGGATAAAAAAAAAGATGAGCTAAGACTTGAAAGGGGACATAGAACCCTAACCCTAAGCAAAAATCCCGACATGGTATTAGATGTTCTAAAGCTTTTAAATCACGAGGAATCACTCAGCCGAGAGTTCTGAGTTCTGGCCAAGAGATGAAATTAAACACACATAAAAAACAGTTTGTATATTCTAGAATACGGCTAAAGAGAAATTCCTCTTTGCCAGCATTGTGTGCAATCTATTGACAAATCGTACATGTTATAAATCAGTTCTCCTTTCCAAAACAAAATGCACAATGAGCAGCTGCAAATGATAAGAAACATATATATATTTTTTGGTGAAATAGTTATTCCATATGCATTGATCAAAACATCAACACACTTACTCGTCAATTAGCATAGTTTTTTTCCGCAATCCTAAGAGGACTATAAGCCACCAACTAACAATCAAAATAAAAATTGTTGATTAAAAAGTTGGTCATGCAAAGCTAAAACGAATTGAATGGACTGTAATTAAATTCTGTCTCGTGATATGCTAGTCACGTTGAATTTTGCATTTTTCCGCATTCGCGAAAGATTGCCAAGTGTTGTCATGGCAATATGACAATAAAACTCGAATAACAAAAAAAGTATTTTCCTTTTTCATTATTCTTGATCTCTTCTCGTTCTTTGCTTAGTTTGGTAGCAGGACTAACCTGAATTTGTCTCAATGCAAACCACATACTAGTAAACACTCGCAACCCAGATTCGTACATGTACTTTGTATTAATTTGCACCACTCTTTGCAGTGATCAAATCCGGGATCGTATAAGAGGTAAAAGCAAAATGAAGACACTCCCAATTGACTCATAATTAGCTGCGCTACAAAACAGCTTCGAAAACTTTAAGTTTACAGCATCCTTGTTCCAGATTTTAGAGCTTAACGTGGTCATTAAACCACTTCGCTTTTCAACTAAGTTGTTTCATAATTATTCACGATATGCTTTCTATGTTGCACATCGCAGAAGGATTCCTTAAGCAGATTAAGTTCTTCAATTACAATGTGCTTTAGACTGTTAATGTGAACAGTCTATATTCTACTTGGGTTTTTCTTTATGTGCAGATCATATGCTGTACCTCAGAAAATAAAGGAACTGAATCAACACTTTCCACACTGATAATCTTTCCGTTGCGCTCAAGTGTGGAAATGAATAAAGGGTTAGCTGACTGGCTTCGCTTTGCCATGCTATGTTACTGGTCCACAGTTATCGTACCACCATCTCAGCTAATCAGTCTCAGACCCAGTCTTTTTCTCGAGCGGGCAATATATATTAATTCTCAATGACTCATTGGTTGCTTGTGTTAGTTTCCATGGCTTTAATTTGATTGTTCAAATACACAATTAAAAAAAAATGTCAATCACTGTTTTTCGCAGATGGACCGGTGGATGTCAATAAACTCAGACATCCCTTGATGACTGAGACCACAGCTCGCTTTGCTCATCTCTTGAAAACAGGTGATCACATGAATGATCATCATGAACATGAACAGGATGAGGGGGTGATGTCCGTGGAGGAGGCGGTGGCAGAATTGGCTGATTCGGTAAGTGTTTTATTGATGGCCTTTGACTTATCTTTTTTTATTATCATTATTTTCATTTTAGAAAATTGTTTTGATAACTTTGAGTTCATTTGCTCTTTTGAAAGAGTGCTCTACTTTTGTCGGCCTTGATCAAAGCAAAGTTCTTATACCTGAAAAGATCATTTTGATACTTAACAACTATTCACTGAAGTGGAGGCGGCTATTAGTGGATATTTACCAGGCAGCGAAACGGTGAGGTTAATATCCACCGCGAGACACCGACACTGAGGTGAATAGTTGTTTTATTATATACTAAAAAAGTGAGATAATACGGCACAAAAGGTTGATGATCTTTAACTCATTTATTTCAGCAACGACTTCATGTTTTTGGGCGCAAATCCTGAGTGAATTTCTCGGAGGTGAATAGCAAAGACTATTCGGAGTTGGGTACCCAAAAAGAGCGCACCTTCAACGCTATGCTCTGTTTTAGAATATTTTATAAATATTATCCTCTGAATGAAAGAATCCAATGATTCCCTATGCTTTTCGAGATTATTATGCATGTATATAATTGAGCCTGATCTGCTCGAGTCTAGTTGCATTATCTATGATAACTCTAACAGAAATATATTTTCCTAGTTGAATGAGATCGTACCGGCTTTGGAGACGCTAAAGGAAGCTAAAGACAGTAGGAATAAACGTAATCATGCATACTCTTCTGCTTTCATTTTGTTCTCATTTTGATAAAATAACTTTTGTCGCGTATCTTTAAGTTGTCTCCAAGTTTCAAGCTTTACCGGTTTTTTCCTGTCGAGTTCGAAGACGATATTTCATCGCCTATTGACCAACGACCTTTTTTTTTCCATGTTTGTCTCTTAGGAGTAGAGATAAGATATTACAAGATCATTATTAACTCTTGGACCTACGAGGGAACGAAGAAGAAACCCTCGCTTGAAGTTTTTGTCAGATTTAAATCCGGGAGAATTAAATTGGAAGTTCATGCAGACAGTTCATTCACATATTAGACCTTAACGCTAAATTATTGTCGACACTGACACATAAATCTGGTCTAGCATTTCCCAAGGCACAAACCAATTAAAAATATTAGAGCTTATTAAAAATGTATACGAAATCTTATCAGGAAACAAAAAAACAAGCAAAAGAGAAAAGAATAAACAACAGCAACTTAGAACAAAACAAAAATTAAAATTCGCCATTGAACTTTATGGGTATCCTGCAGCATCTAACAGGATACGCCTCCCCATCGATAGGACTTAGTAAAAGTGTCAGTTAGTGTGTAAACAAAGGTTTAAAAATGACAGTTTGTTTCGTTTTAAATTTCAGAAAAAGCTCAGGAAATGATACATGCTCTACAATTCGAACCCTCAAATGAAGCGGTAAAGACATTACTGGGACGCCATGTTGTTGACGACCACGAAAAATGTGAAAAAATCAAAGAGGAGTTCGTATCGTTTCTGCGTTCTAAAGGTTGATATTCATAAGTTATTCGTAATACGAGATTAATTACAGGCAATCTCAATTCCGTGGATAGAGTAGCAATTGAGTGTCGCAAAACCCAAAACCAAAGTAAAAGCAATAGCCAATCAGAACAGAGCAAAATATCACAAGGAGCCAATGAAAACAAATAAACCGCTTAAAGCGCGGGAAAACGCGAGTAACAGAGTCGCGATTGGTTTTAATTTGAATCTGATCAGATAAAATGGTGGTACAAATTTTCTGGAGCAATCATTGAGCAAAGTAAATTAAAATTAAAGCTAACCGGAATTTAGGATTATTTGCGAAGCTCAATTGCTTTAAATTTGAGGGGTTCATAATTACGTTATCACCTCTTCCCAATTTTTAATTTAATTTGTAGTTCTTTATTTGATAGAAATTTTCATTTTCCTTAGTTAAAATTGTACTTTAATCTTTGTATGTTAATTATTTAGACTCTTTATCTTGATTACGAACCTCGTATCAAGAGCAGATCATAATGGTCGGTACAGGGTGTTACGTCGTTTCACAGGAAAGGGGGGGAGGGGAGGGTAAGGACTGGAATAGACGGACCTTGAGTCTGGGTAAAGATTTAAACGTTGCGTTTTATTTTTCACAGCATTACTCCAAAAATTAAAAGTTGACGAGTTAGACTTTGGGGAAGAAACTGGGGAGGCTCTCGAAGAAGCTGACCTCGGTAAGAAATCCAACTGAAACGTAAATGCTTTCAAACTCTTGAAATTCAAGGCTTTTTTTTTTTTAATTCGGGTGGCTTAACCGAGAGCTTTGTTAAGGGACTCTATGTAAACTTGCAGAAAAACAAAAAGTCACTTCTGCATAGTAGCAAATAAGACTATCTCAAACAATAACTAGAGCAGTACTGTCAATTTTTGCTCTTCGTTATTCTCAGCTGGTCAACCGTAACATTGATTGTGCCTTGCGAGTTAAACAGGGAACTTTCGTTCATGAAAATTCTGTTATTTCTGATTACAATACATGTGAGTATCTACGATCGTGATTTTTATATGTCATTACGTTTATTTAAGACGTTCATGGGGCACTTGCCCACTTCAATCACTTTGGAGTTAAGGGTAAAATGGGACGATTGCTGGTTGATTCAGCATGTGACAAGAACGTGGATGGTAAGTGTTACAATCTGCAATAGCTGTGTAGCTTTTAGTCTTCAATATTATTAAATAGCTAGGAGATACTCTTCTAGTTCCAAACTTTTCCTTTGCACACACTTCAACCTTAATCAGAATTTCATAAAAAAAAGAAAAACAGGCCATTCATGTGATCAATGAGGATACCTATTTTCATCAGTTGATTATTTGATCAGAATAGTACGAAAGCTTACTAGTTTGTACTCTTCAAGAAATAAAATGGCATCCCTGAGGAGACGTATAATTTTAACGCCATCAGGTAGTTATAATAAGCTGCTTTCATTGACTTTGGGTGGCTAACACCTTATAATGATATATTGTGCAATCTATGGGATTTTTCTAAATCATTGTGTAATTTCAAGGAGTGTGAAATTACTCTGCCGTGGAAGGCACCTTATCATTATGAGACAAAATACGTAAAGTTTTGACTACTAAATTTATTAAAACTGTATTTCATGTTATTTATCTATTTTCATTCAAAATTTCGTTCAGGTCTGATTGAAAAGATTGGCGAGATTATCGAGAAACAGGATCCAAATGGAACGTTTGATCTTTCAAACAGAACAGAGCCGTATACTGATGCAACCCTTATTGCTCTTTGTGAAAGAAGTACGTCAAGTAATTTATCAGGAGCCAGATACTCCTATCTGCAATTAATTTTTCACCACATCATTAAATGAATCGACCTTCCGAAATCTTTGAATGATAAGCGCCTCTGATACTCCTCTTACAAGCACCTCTTCTATTACACTGAACGTGAATAATTATGTCTATCTATTGCTTTCGTTCTACAACCGTTTGCTTGAGCATTTTAAGACTACATCTGCCAACAAGTTGGTGTGTAGAAGTGAACACCATCCAGCTCTTTTCATCAGGAACAGAATTCTACTCTTAAAAGATCTACAATCGGCGACGAAATTGATGACTTCGACTATTTCAGCCCCATATTACCTCCATTTTGTCTCTTTTGTTCTTGTTAAGTCAACCTACTCGCCCCCCTTCTCGCTAAATAAATTTTATATGGTGATTCATGATCTTTTAGCTACATACAATGAAATGTGGAAAGGTGTCTTGCCAATGAATTAGAGTGTGGTAAAGACATGCGTGTTATTCTACACGTAAATAAGACTCCTAAAACTTGATGTGTCAAGTAAATTTGACGCTGATTGTGGATGTGTCCCTTCTTTATAAACCAAACAACGCCTACACACCTGGACCATGTTCATCAAGCAACCTTCCAATATAGCATCCTGATTGGAACAACCTTTGGATAATCTAACCTTTACAGGGACCATATTTGAAACATATAGAACCTTCGGGCAAGATAAAGGAATATCAGCGGTGTTCGAGTCTTGAAAATTTGCAAAATACAAGCATTTCATGCACTTTTCCTTCCCTATCACAGTTCTGTAAACCTAATCCGTATCAGGTCGATAGCACTAAGATCTCTCTTTTCAGCTGACTTATCGTATTTTCAACGTTTTCAGTTCCATGGAAAGATCTTCTTACCAAACGTGCCATACAGGAGTCTGCACCATCTGAAGCTGGTGACGTCGGAAAAAGAATCATTGATATAGTGTTTGAGAATCCCCATGCAGGGAACTGCATCGAAGGTGCGTATTTCCATCCAAACCATACGACCTCATTGGTGACCAAGACATAATTTCTCCTCACAACATCAACACAATTTCAAGCAAACAAGTGATGAGAATAGAGATAAATATCCATTTAGGGATTATTAGCTGATCCAATGCTAACTGACATCGTAAGAATTGTATCACAGACTGTGAGGAAAATTACTTATAAAATCTTGGAAGTGAAAAAGTTAATTCTTCATGGCAAGGAGACTTTTGAATTTGTACACGTACTTCGATCAGAGGGATGTCTACATGTGATGTGCGCCACCGTTATACTGATATGATCATAAAAGAATAATTTCTGAATTTCATTTGTTTCAGTGAAAATCTACAAGAAGGCTGTGGACGTGATTAAAGGAGTAAGTAGTCTTATCGTCATTGTATCCATTTAGTTGGGGCAATAATTACAGATGTGAATTTGGGAAGTATTTACCAATATCCCTATTCATGATTTTATAATTAACGAATTATTGGGATAAAAAAGGTGCTACTTGTTTCTATATCAACACGAGGAACCCTTCTCGTCATGGTTCTAAAAGCAAAGAAAAAGGCAGTTTAAATTTTTTCGAAATATCAGCTCAGAGTCCGGTTTCATCGGAATCGCAATAGCCGTATAAACTCTATAATTGTTTAGCCCTCTAATTACCAGATTTTAAAGAGTTTCCGTGGCAAGAAGCAGATATGAATCGGATATCACGACTTCTCTGTGTAGAATGTTACTTTAAATTTAAGGTTTGCAATGATAGAGTACAGCATTAGGCATACCGCGGAAAATTTCTGTTGTTGAGGCACAGGAAGACCACACTAAGGGAGACTCCCATTTCTCTCTTAAAGGCCTCCGGCTAAAAGTAAATTCGTAAAAAGACACTTCAAACGGCCCGTGAGGGCGAAAAAATAACACAGATGCATCGATTAACATTTCATTTAACTTTACTGAGATATTCAGACCGAGAATTAATCTAGATATGCAAACTTCAGAGTTTTATTCATGTATAACCCTCACAGATTTTGTTTGTCTCATGTCAACAATTAATAGCCACGAAAGTTTTATAACTTCCAACAATGGACTAAACACTCCAAACACTCCAGCATTGTGTTAACGCGCTTTATTTAAGAAACGATGTTGTAGTTGTGGTTCGTTCAAAGCGGTTAAAACTAAAATACAAGCAAAGAAAAGGACGTTACAAAGTGAACTAAACGCAACGGAAAGATGGACCAAAGCGACACTTACATTTGTTAGGAGCTGGGAAAAAACTGCACTGGATGCCGTAGGGCGAAAAATGACCACTTGGAAATAACAAGCGAAAAACCTGACCCGAAAAGGCTTACATGACCTTTAGATACTAACGAATATATTACAATAAATTACTCGACTAACACGCTAGAATACATTCCGCACTCACGACGAACTAACCTACAAAAATCCCAAAGGGCAAAAACAAAAGACACTAATAAACGGGTGTTTAGGTCTTTACATATTTAGTGTGGTCTGCCTGCGGTAGAGGCAAAGGAAGCAGTTTCTTTTTGAAATGAGTGAAGGACCGGTCAGTATTTATCATTTGGGTTTCTGTTGGGAGTGGGGGAGGGGGGTTTAAGGGTTGTGCCACGATAAATTTTACCTGATCCCTCTCTGTAATATTTCTAGTCCCCCCTTAATACTCTTCTGGTCATGATTGATCCTCCCTCCATTACCCTTGAAAACCATGTGGTCACCGAAAGAGTCCTCCATCCCCCCCAACCCTTCCCCCCCCCCCCTCCACACCCGGGGATAAATAATGACTGGTTCCCAACAACCACTTTTGTGCTTCAAAAGCTAACTACGTCGCTGCATGCCACAAATGAAACATTTTTTATTCTTTTCAGTCTATCACCCTTCAACACAGCTGGGCAGAAAACCTCAGCGCCCTGAAAGAAGCACAAGAAGGTAAATTTGATTATGATTACAAGATAATCAAAAGAGCTAGATGAAAAATCGTTAACCAATTTTTGCTTACAAGGTTTCTTTCAACTTGAAAGAGACAAATGAACATATCTCGATTTGGTTAATAAACAAAATCGCAAAGCATAAATTAAAGCGCTTTTGGATTGAGTGACATAAAATCAAAACCAAAGCAATCACAGTGACCAATCAGAATGAAGGAAAATACCATTAAGAGCCAATGAGAACTCAAGTAAGTCCGACTAAACTGTCTGAAGCGCGGGAAAGCACGTACGATCAAGTCGTTAATGGTTTTTATCTATGCATCTGATTGGTTGGGGGAGTGGCACGAGTTTTGTTAGACCAATGAAAGGGCGAAGTAAATACAAAGAAATCCCGGATCACTTTCTACCATCAGTTAAACATCGCTTCAATAAACCAATAATGAATAAGGATCGAAAAGATCGATTAAAACAGATTGCAAATGAAAAACGTGAAAGAGTTTCTGCTAACCGAAACTTTTGAAGATGCATCAACCTTGACTTAGGTCTCTCGGAGGATGCTTATGATCGCATTGCAGTAATATTTCAAACCTGAGTATTTTTTACTACAATTCTGATTGAAGTGATCTATCGCATATAAATTTTGGCTATTTCAGGAAGTCATGGGGCCTAGTAACCCTAGTGGCTATTTAGATTTGTGTGGACTGTGCTCCCGTATGTTGCAAAAAAATTGTGGTTTCTTTTAATAAAAATTGTCGTGGTGCTAAGAGGGAAAAACCCCAAAGGTGACTATTGAATTTGTTATTAGGGCTCGAGTGAAAGTAACTTTTCCTTATCTTTCTTATTTTAGCACTGATCACGGATGTTGCGTCCCTCATGCAAAATGGACTCGTGGCTCAAGCCCGCAGAGCTGTGGGCAATTACATAGTCAGCATCGTGAGAGGAACCTTGGTAGTCAGTCACGTTATCGAAAAAAATGGCCTTGAGAATATTTCTAAGGAGCCTGAAAAGGGGCCTGAAAAGGAACCTGAAAAGGAGCCTAAAATTAAGGGGCCAAAAAGCGCCAAAATCGGGGCCAAAATCGGGGCCAAAAGGGGGGCCAAAAGGGGAGCCGAAAGAAGGACCGAAAGGAGGACCGAAAGGAAGGGGACGTAAGCGTACTTTCTTGCGGCACCTTTAATTTTGTCCCTGGGTATGTGTGTGCTTTTTCTTATTCTTTATGAAATATAAAGGGTTATGAATAAAGCTCTTCGTATGTTATTTTTATGTTCTGGTTTACTGAGTTGCGTAATGTAGCTAATAAGCTTTACACGAATATACATCAATTTTGAGTCCTTAGGAGCACGTATAAACCTGATAAGAACAGTATTCAGCATATTCCGGTCCGAGAAAAGTTAAATACAAAATTCATTTTCAGTATATGTAGATTTTCAGCTGCGTGTCTGAACTTTTTGTTAAACAGGCACAGCAAAATATAGCATTTTGAGGGACCGTTGTTGTATACTCTTTTCTCAAAACAACTGCTGTTTCAAAATTTTGTTTTATTTCTCCGTTTGGCACAACAAAACTAAGTTTATTTACAATAGTTGATAAAAAAAGGACATTTCATTCGTGGATGATGTCAGTTGTACAATTTCCGTCAAATCAATTGTTAAAAATTGCTTGCTGAATCTACTTGTAGGTTTCCATCAAGACAACTTGACATCGTCAAGCTTAATATCACAAAACTTTGCGTAACTTCAATTCAGACCAGTCGAAAATTGTCTTACGCATAAAAATTTATTCTGATCATTTTAACCTCTTTGAAATTTTCATCTGGTTTTGGGGCTCATCATCAAATAACATTGCGGATAGCAAAATTAATACCTTGGAGTAGTTTTTTTGGAAGGAGATCAAAAGAGAAAAGTCAATTTATTTGAAATGGGGCTAAATCAACTTGGGATAACTTGTACTGTGCACATATATAAAAACAACATAAGATGTCATGAAAAGCTGACGTTATCAGTAAAATGCATAACGGTTGGGAGATTGCTGATCAACTCAAATATTTACGAAATACCTCCGTCGATGATTGAACATAAGTTAAAATTTAAAGAAATGAAAAGATTAAAAGAAAAAACCAGAACCAAGAAAAGTATTAAATCTTTTCACTGATATTTTTTTTGGAATTTAATTAACAAATACTTTTGAAAGGATTTATGATTAGTAATCAAAGAAAGATACAGACTCCCTCACGTCTGTTCCATCAGGCAGTTGACGTCCACCGGAACCAGGCGGGTGCATCTGTTTTTGTCTTAGACGATTTTCCCATGAGGTCAAATTTAAACTGGAAAAGAAAACAGTGTTTCAAAGAAAGCACAAAACTCACACTTAGGTAGATATAATTGTCAAACGAACAGACGAACTGACGCCGGAACAAACGAATAGACGAACTGACGAACAGACGAGCTGACGAGCAGACGAACTGATGAACTGATCATGAGGTGCACCGACAAATAGAGAAATAGACAAACGCACAGATCTGTTAGCAAATTAATGGTCTCAGGTAGACGTGGGTACTACACCAGTGCCAATTTTTCCAACTTACTCAATGGAGGCCATTATTGATTCCATCATAGGAAGGACACTAATAAGTGTTGAATAACAGGGTTTAACGATGCCCTTGAGAAACGAGACCTGTTCGATTAAAAAACATAAATTATTAAGAAGAAATTTAGAGCGAACTACATTTTAGCCTCCTTAGTCCTCGGAATGTGAATATAAGTGGTCATTCAATCCTGGTTTTTCTTAGGAGAGAGTTTCAGGAGAACGTGCTTCTCCCAAGACGCATGTCGTTATCTTCAGATTCACCACACTTTCAACATCGCAATGATCGGGAGGTGGATAATTTAACACCCCGACTAAGCCAAGCTAGGCCCCTGTTTCACCCTGCGTTAGGTAAAAGTGGGAATAGCTTCCACGTGACGCGAATTATTTCATTTATAGAAATAATTAATCAAATTTTTATTCACTCTGTTCGATGGATTTAAGAAAATCTACCGCAATATCTGAAGCAAAAAAGAATTTTAGTTGTCCTGCTGTACTGAATGAATACAGCTTTTATAGTCCACACAAACTTACCTGATTTTCAGGAAGTTCGCTCTTTCTTGCTCGATCCATCATTGGCACAGGAGTCAGTCCCATAAGCTTTTCTTCATCTCCCTGTCGAAAAATACATTTAATAATTTGACTCTCAAGATCTAGGTAGTAATTCTATAGAATCCTAAACCGCAGGCAAGCAGTCGCAGGATCTGAATTATAAACAGGCCTGTTTTGCAAAGAAACTCACTTGTCGATAGAACTCTTCAAACACCCTCTTGACTGAATTGATGTGAATGTACCATGGCTTGGCAGCGGCAGACAAGTCACACGCGGTCATCAACAGCCTACGAACAAGCCGCCTGCAACAACAATCAATGTAAGCTTACATGAATTGTTGGACATAATGCCCTAAAAAGACACTACAAACAAATCAATAATTTTTCCATAAATAGCAACAGTACTTGTGATCTGGTATACTCCAAGAGAATTTTCCATTCGTGACAATGTCGTCGAGTTTTGCTCTGTTATCGAAAAACAGCATTAGGTCCGTTGCCAAGATCGCGTCTTCCATAAGTTCCAACATATACTTGTACTGCTTCGCGGAGAGTGCATTTAAAATATTATGACCAGCCGTCTGTCGATAGAATTAAGATTTGTACGATTCAAAAGTGACACAACGCAGTAAAATTGCAACGCAATGAAAAATAAACAACTCTGGCCCCGTTTGTTCGAAGACTGGATAGCGCTATCCACTGGATAAAACTCTATCCGGTGGATAACGCTATACGTTAAGCCATCACTTATCCGCCGGATAGCGATTTATCCGTTGAATAGCGTTATCCGTTCTTTATACAACTGGGCCCAGGAGTCTTAAGATTTTAGCTGGACCATGACCAGTGAGGAGCTAATTTTTATGATGGTGCAATACATTATCAAGTAGACTGGGTAACAAAACACTGTCTGGAAAGTTGTACTGAATTAGTATGCGGTCATCAAAATAGCTAAAGTGCGCATGCGGTTGCAATTCACTCGCAGCGATATCGAGGCTCGATTTTTGCAGCGTGAAGGATTGGTTATATCCTGGTCTGTCGCAACGTGTCCTCAGAGTTTGTTTGGTGTTACTTGACAGCCTCTCGGTTCCCATTAATATTCCTGGGCTCGGTTGTTCAAAAGGCAGTAAGCGATAATTCAGGTTTAAAATTTCAACTTGTCTTTGGTTTCTCTTAAAATATAGTGTGTATTTGGGCTTACGTTTTAAAAGGGGTTTTACCTTAGCGTCGCATAAAAACGAAAGGAAAAATGTATCCGATTAAGACTGTCTGTAAAGCGACAAAAAAATTGAATAAAGGATTGTTGGCTAACCCTTGGTTAGCTTAATCGTGCTTAAATAACCTGGCCCAGGTTGTGGAAAGATAATTTGCGATTTAAGTTTCTTGACGAAGAACCCACGGACTCCGGCGCAAACTCTGACAAAGGCTCAAACCCTGACCTTTCGAATAGAGTCAATGGCGCCAACCGGAATGACAATGAATCTTTGAATGAAGCATATTTAGAGTAAGATGATGAAAGCAGAGCTCGAAGCGCGCGCAGCGAAGCCTCATATCTATAAAAATGTACCCTACATTCTATTCCTACTGCGTAAAACCAATATCAGCGCGAGCTGTTTGCTCCGAATGGATAACAGCTCTTTGCCTACTTAATATTAGAGGAAACTGAAATTGCACTCACCTCCAAGATGAAAACTCCTTGTTTAAAATGATGCCATTCCATGGTTGAAGTTGAGTACAGATGACTCAGCGGGGATTTGTTCTTGATCATGAAAGCATTGTTGTAACCACGATGATCGATGTCGTGTATGATACTCGCAAGATACAACGCAATTTTCTGGAATAAAATGAGATGAATGTTCCATTCAGTTTGTTATTCATTTTGGTTATCGCTATCCTATAGGCGGGTCTGCATACAGAGTAAATGTCTCGTGAACGAAGGAAAAGAACAAAAAACTTTGATCAGACCTTACAAAAAGACTAAATTCGGTGTAAACCTCCACAAAATGCATAATTACAAAATAAAATAGATAAATAAACAAATACCTCTTCCCAAGTAAACACCTCGGAGGCCATTTTCATGAGGACACACATGCTGTGAGCCACAGCAAACGCATGCCCCCAGTTGTGGTATGCCACACCACGATAACCCTTCCTCACAGTCAAGGTAAAACGAACGAGTGTCTCCATATCAAGTCTAAAAAGATAGCCGAAAAGTCCACAGTCGAGAATTTTGTCCCGTAAAACATTCGAGCAACACGAGACGGTAGGTACATATTACGTAATTTTACCCTGAATCTAAAAATTGACTCCAACCCGAGTTTATATTTGGAAAGACACCCTTTTGTCAATCTCCTAGCTTAATCAATCCCTAAGCTTAATATAATCTTCCAATGTCATCCATTGCATAACTTGCACTTATTGCAAAAGGTATATATAGGGGGAAACAGAAAGACGACTAGGCGACTGAATTCAGTCGATAAAATTAAACCAAATTATCTTGTTATATCCCCCATCGACGCAACACCACAGTTTCTCTAAAAACTCCCTCCCCCCCTTTACTCCATTGGTTAGGCCTGGTTACACTTAACATAACAATACAGCTTTCTGCCCTAATGATACACCCTGAATTCGTGCCAGCGATCTTTCCTGAACCTATATAAAATATCCGTACATTTTTAGTTGTTACCTGACGTTGCACTCTTGGAAGAACTCGTTTGTCATAATAATGAAATAGTTTGTTAGTTCGTCGTCATTTTGATATACATTGAATTCATTGCTGAAAGAGGAAGGAGAAACGTAAAGGTTTGTTTCAACTGCGAAAGAAAAAGACTCGTTTTTGCAGATAAAATCTGCACCACAGTTTCTTACTTATCTTTGGGTCTTTATTCCGATAGGCGCTCAGGGTTTTTCTTTCTCTTTGTGGTGGAGGTTGCGTGGGGGATTCAGTAGTTAAAGAGATTTAATGATATTTTCTGATTAGAAAATTTATATCACCGTGAGAAAATACAAAATCTGTGCTCAAAAATATGTAAAAAAAAAAACACAAAAGTACCAGTCAACAAGGAAGAGTAAGATTCACGAAAAGTTTTTAGCTTATTTTACACTTTGTCTCATTTAAAAGGCATCATCGAATCTTGCATGGAAATTTTACAATAAACACTACAATTTTAAAATTAACCATATCTGTTAGCATTTATGTATTCATTATTCAAGATGTTTTTTGCAACCTTACCTATAAAAATCATTTGGCAAACTGCAGGAGGTCGCTGAGGCAAGCCATAGTTCAGTTTCTTTTTCTGATACGCAGCAGTGATATGTAAGAACTTCTAGTGCCACTTGGTGCTTCTGTTGCCCTCTGAAGAGCTGACCGTACATCTGGTAGCATAAAAATTAAAATTTTTTGTGACAGCGGAAAGGAATACAGAATGCAGGTACCTACTGGCTTTCATGGCTCCCCTTTCCAATCGCAACTTTCGGCCATGTGATAGAGAAATTTGAAGAATTATTGGAGGGGGGGAGGGGGGGAGGGGGAGAAAGGGCTAAAGAGGGTAATTACCACCGGTAGACTTGAGTTGGAACCCTGATCGATAGGTCAAGGAACGAATCTTGCCATGCTGCCGGGGTCATTGTGTTGTTTACTTGAGTGGGACACCTACACAGTCGACCAGCGACTTCGGCCGGTTCAACTCTTAGATCTGACTTATTAAATTCAGAGATAGGATACGACGAAAAATAAAATTTTTTAAATACGACCCACCTGACTGTAATGCAGAGCCAGTCCACAGTAACCAGCAAATAACTCAAATGCTCTGGCATCTAAACAGATATCACAGACAAAAAATGGACTCCGCATGCATGAAAGAATGCTACCGCAATACTGATGTACTTAGCAACTGTGTGGGAGCGCCGGCCGGAAAATCGTTTGTCAAGATAAAAGGACGGAGCTCAACAAGGTCTTAAAGCATGGGCGAGAGCCACAAATTTTCTCGCGTGGCCCGACCTAACTCAGTCAAAAGGTATTTCATTATATGACCCCCGTTATTTGTCTTTCTTTCTTTCTTCGTTCCTTCCGCATTTTGCAGTACCGTTCGTAAAGCCGTGTGGCTCTCTAAGGCCCTGCTTGAGAATTTGTGCATAGCCCTTACGGGGAGATTTTTTTTATGCCTTTTTATAAGAGCACGCGGGACCGTATAGGTCATATAATTAGGACAATTAAATTTTACTTGCTTGTCTGTGATATTCTTCGTATTGTTTCAGTTAGTTAATATCAGTTTGAGTTTCAGTTTTTACAGCTGAGCTGTTTTCCTTAAGAGGTAAGCATACATTCTCATTTACCTTCATTTGAGAAAAATCCTCTTTTACTGTTTACCATCTGAACGACACCAATTACACTACGGAACAAAGAACAAATTTGAATAAGGTGTTAAAATTTTGCAGGAACATACTGTATCACTGCAAGCTATGTTCGCCTCTCCTCTGGATATATGGAATTTTAAACTCAGTGAAAGGGATTTCCTTCGAATCTTCTTTGTTTACTTATGTTAGGAATGAAGTTTCGAGCCAGATCCTCTCTAGTTTGCGACTTTTACATTTGTATTTACTCTCAAAAGCGACCAAGTTAAGGATTTCTTGCCTTCCTTTGCAACTAACGGGGACACACAGAATGGATTTTGTTATATAGCCCGTCTTTATGTCCACTTCACGGTTGAATCTCGTATCACGGTATGGGTCGCTGATGTTCACAGTTTCTGATGTACTAGCAGCAAAGCCAGCGATGCCTTTATTGATAGGAAATCTAGAAAATAAAATTTAAAAGAAGCATGAAGATAAGAAAGATAGATATTCTCACAGATGAACTGTAACTGAAGATATTGCAGAAACTTAGGCCTGGAAAATTCAATTCCAAAAAAAAATTCAATCCAAATTCAAGCTCCAAAAGGATTCCAACCTAAAGCTGTTCTAGTTTTTCAGTCCGTAAAACGAAGCGCGATAATTAGAGGCGTGATAGAAGCGGAGAAGTGAAAAAACCAAAGGAGGTTTTGGTCAAGATCCGACCCAAATCTACTCGTTGTTTGCATGTTGACTCGCCCTACGTAACTATACACCAAAACGCCTAATAAGATTTATATACTCTCCCACTGACGCAACACCGCAGTTTCTTTAGAAGCGTACTCACTCTATTCAAACTTTACCTTCCCAGAGTTAAGAATCCAGCATTTAGCAACAAACAAATTTTAAAGGTTTTGTTCTATGTTAGGGAATCTGATTACAAATGAATGGAGTAAGTTATATTTTGACCTGTATATTATAGCGAATGATGAAAAGATCCTCATAAGTGCATTAGAATTAAAGAGGTCGTATTAAAAGAATTTTCAGCATTTTTTGCCTGTCTGTCTTTGTCTTTGTTTTAATACCTTATTTCTGCTCCGTTTCTAAATTTGTACCCTAAACCATCCTCGTCTCCCTCGTCGAACAGATTGGCGTATAACTCATTGGATTTGGCGTCCACCATGAAGAGCGCGCAGCGATCAGCATTAACTAACCGCTTGGCAAAAGCCTGCATGTGATAGAAACAGTAGTAACAAAAGACAAAAGGAAATGAAATGTGCACTTTCTTTCTCAATTCTTATCAGGGCGGAAAGCAAGCAGCTGTCGGAAAATCTCTCTACTATGCACTCACCATTATTTTTTCAATTACCACATCCATAGTACTAACTTCGTCAAAAATGGATCTGAAAGATGAAACCGTCACACTACTCATTTCTTTGTTCCCTGAAAGGACAACTGCTTTTAATTTAATGGCAGAGGTTAGCTCTTCTTTCGCCGATTTTCTCAAGTAAACTTTGTCTGTTTATTTCCAATGAAAGTTACCATGAGTGAATTATACACAGACCCCAATGTCTTGTTCCTGAAAACGTTCTTAATTAAGACGTTTGTAGTCGAGGGTTCTTGGTATGTCGTCGACCAACAAATGAGATCTTTTGTTCAGATAACAGGCCGAGGCTCGCATGAGGGGATCTTGAGTGATAATGTTCTTTTCAAAAATTGTGACAGTCTAATTTCATGAGGATTAACAGACATGCATCATAAGTATATTCTTTTACACTCTTACCTTACAACATTCAACAGGAAACTATTTAGATCTTTTTGCTTTTGCATTTGTTTTGAAATCTAGAGGGGATTGCAAACGAAAAATTATTGGTAAATTATTCGAAACAGCATGTGTAAGCTTCACGATTGATGCATTTTGCTTTGTGCACTCTGTATGTTTTAATGAAAACCCAGTAGCTCTTAAAACAAGAACATCGACAGAAAAGCCGCTTAAATTCTTAATGCAACTCAGTTCTACGTAGCTGGTCTATGTTAATGGCATAGAATAACTGATAATTTAGCTAGAAAAGTAACCCATGAGTCTTTGGATGGAAGGAGGGCGCGCCTTGTTACTCAACCTAGTACCCTGAGTTTCTCTTCTCTACCATGCATCTCCCCTTCCCCCAAAAGATCACAGCTGTTACTTATACTTGTACTTACCTCAGCATGATGAATAGCTATACTACCCCAGGCAAGATAACTATTAACGATCTGACAGAGCAAACAAATAAAAACAGATAAACAAACAAGAAGCTGTTTAAGAATGGCAAAAATGACTGAGCACCGAAGAAATGATGAACTGAATCTCGCTCTCCATGATCGTTTTGGTCATTGATGCGCTTGAGTATGGTGTAAGAAAAACTCTCCTCCCATGCGGGTAGTTCTCAGTCTCCTAATTTTTCTCGCTAGTGCATGCGCTGTGAAGAATGCGCGCAGCAAACTGGAGCGAGTCTAATGTGACTTATTTATCCCTTGGAGTTTACTCCCCTGAACTTATTTGCAGTGAGAAACTGGTTTATCCATGATTTCCAGCTCTTTCCATTTTCTATACGCAATTGGCAAAATGCTGCAACACAAAGCAATTACATTACTCACCTCCTCGTCTTCCCGTTCAAATGATGGGTTGCCAAGTTTTTTTACCAATTCGACAATACCTGGAATAAAAACCAGAATACTGTGCTATTTGCTACAAAAATTTGTCACGCCATGAACAATAAAGAGTGATTCTACCAAGGAATTCCTTAGTTTGTTTCCTTCCCGTGGTGCAGGCTGAATTTTGATGGAAGGGTCTGTAAACCTGATTGATTTAATTTCTGCCTTTGAACAAAACTTTTTCTACAGAAAATATCCTTTGAGCTGGCTCCATCATAAGTGCGTAGTGTGCATCATTAATCGAGTTCTTTCATTCTCAGGGTCTAAGCAGAAATTATCTTCTTTGAGTTCCATATTTTTTTTTTAAATTTGCTCCCTTGAACTTTTATCACTCTCATTTTATTTGTCACCTATTTCTTTACTCCTAAGGCAACGTGTAGCGTTATCCACTGGATAAAGATTTATCCTGTGGATAGCGTTATACACCATTGGAACAACCTGGCCTGGGGTTTTAATTTTGTGTTTGGCATAAAATCGCGTAAAATTAGAAAAAGAACCATTTTCGTACCAACTATAGTTCCATCGGCTTGTACTATAGGCTGACACAATACAGACTGGGCTGTGCTGTCTGAAACACAAAGAAACACAATTCCAAAAGACTATCAGTTATAACCGTTATTTCCACAGAGTGGGAATTAGTTCACGCACGGGACTGAATCGTTCATATAAGTACACTCATGAATGGTGGCTTACGTATTGCTGCTTAAATGAAACAAAGGCAACTTGGGAGAACAACAAAGCAGCGACCCTTTTTCGTTTTCTTCTATGCAGCGATCAAATTCAGACAGTCAATCGTAGAAAGTTTATTTGTGATTAGCTTTGCTCATATTTGATCACGTTACATTTTTTTTTGGTAACGCTTCTACCGACTTCGAGAGGGGTTTAATTTAGTTTAGTTTGGAAAGAAATAATTGCTACAGCCAAAAACTAAATAAAAAAGAATCCTAAATGTTCGTCTCAGTATTTTGCTGCAGCAGAGAGAGAAAGTTAGTTCGTTGTTCCGTCGGATGTTAAGCAACGTCTCACTTAAGTTATTGAGGGCATCTGGATTCAGTGTCAAAGAAACAAAATCTAACAACTTCACGGCCAATCAAAACAAAGTGCGACAATTAAGAAGCGATTTTCTTTACGTTTGAATCTGATTGGCCGAGAGAGCGGCTCGAGTTTTTGTAGACCAATCACAGAGAAAAGTAAAGCAAAACAAATTCAATCCCTAATTTCTTTGGAAATTCAATTGAAAATCACTCTAAAAGAATCTGGGCGCAACTAACCTTCAATACCAATTCCTTTGGGAAATCTCTCGTCCTATGACAAAATAATAGATAATAACTTTAAGTACTAATGTCTGACTGCAGTCAGATTGGCAATCTTAAATCACAAGGTGTTGCGTTGGTTTACTTCGCACAAAGAACTTATCCCTTGACGCAACGAGTCGTCATTCATTTTGCTTGAGTTAGCTTTATTGCTCTTTCATAACAGATTCAGTACGCAAACGTTCACATGAAGGTTAATAGAAAACGCACAACGAAAAAAATGAATTAATATTGACCAAATTCCTCACCACCTCACGTGGAGCTGGCTGAGTTGGACAACGCTTTCTCGATTTGGTTAATCTAAGTCAAGTTTTAAAATGGTTAGGTCATTAGCTAGACGAAAAGGCCATAATATAAGCTGAGTCAGTTTGGATAAGGTCAGAACATCAGAGTTTACATTTGTCTCTGCAAAATGTGTCTTTGTTTTGCACAATAACAAACTTTGATAAAAGGTTTACCCCGAGAATATCTTTAACATAAAGCCTTTGCCCCGTCTCAGCGACATAAGCCGCAATCGTGCCACCACATCCAATTTTCTGACGACAAAGAGACCGGGATCTACAAAACCAAACCAAGAAAAACAAAAAATCAGATTCATCGCTGAAGAAAGTGCAAAGCTGTTCGTACATAAATTTGAATCGACATAAATACACTTAAGAGAACCAGGAAGAATGCCTTTGCTTTACCTCGGCTTGTTCTCTGAATACAGATAAATGTCCTGTGAGATTGAGAGAATATAAGAATATGGTTTTTATCCCATTAGTACTTAAGAAAAACATAATAACTCTTTGTGCTTCAGTTTAAATTAATTCGTTATAAAAGTTATATCTAAAAACAGATTTAGTGCAAACGTGAACATGAACTTTGCCAGTTTCTTTTAGTAAATTTAAAAAACGAAATTGTACAATGTCTCCCATTCTAAACGTATGCCAATATTTTCGAGCAAACGATTGAAAGACAGTAATAAAAAAATCTATTCTTGCCTTATGCTCTTACCGGCTCCTAACCAGTCAAAACATATCGAAAATAATGAATGATTTTTTAAGTTTTTTTTAACAAACGATTAACGTTTTTTCGTGAAGCACAAAGTACTAAATACACCTTATCGTTAAAAAATCCGATGAATTTGGAAAACCATTTCATCAGAAGTTTGCAAAACTTGAAGTGAGTTTTTTTTGTCTGTTTTGATTATTTCTTTTTCTGTTCTTGTTGTTGTTGTTGTTTATATACAAAAATGTAGTTAGACTCAAGATTGTACATGAATGTCAGATGATAAACATAATTAAGTTAGATTTTTGAAAGTAAGATCAATAAGAGCTCACCCTTCCATTTTTGTCCACCAGGTAAAGTGAATGTACGTTTGCATGAGTGGCTAGGAAACACAATATTGACAATTGTTGATAGACAAAGGGTTCATTTGGTATAATTATCGTCTTTTAATCATTCCTACATCCTGATGTAATTATGAAGGCTTTCATCAATTCTTGATAAACAGCATCCTTGTTTTTCCTATTTTGCATTGAAGCTGTTTTTGTTTTCTTCGATTCTTACAGAAGTCGTGCGAAACATCTCAAATTCCAATAACATCAGAAACTTTGCGTAGTGATGAGCAAAAATCAATCTCGTTGACGGAGAAGAATCAATATTACAACTTGTGATTATCTAGAGATAATTTTCCTCTCCAATAAAGGAAAGGAAAAGTAAAATGGAATGACAATACATGTAGTTTTAAATCATCGCAAGTCAAACACGACAGAATTCTTTATTACCTGCAGCTACGCTTTTGACGAGCTCGTGCATAACTCTGACTTTTTTTGGCTGTTGATTGATGTCTTTCGTCAGTTGCTGGAGCATTTTGCGCTTGTCGGTATGAACGCAAAACTACTCACGCCAAAAACAAGAAAACATAAATCTATTATTAATGAAAATCGTCGTGCGATCAAATGAACAGATGACGATGTAGAAGTTCAATTTATCAGCGTATGTGTACATAATCAATATTCCTACCTTCCATTTGGAGAGAGATGTTCTCACAGCTAGGAAAATGGAGAAGAAATGTATCGAAGAGAAATTAAACAACTTTTAATTCTACGCAATTACCCTCAAGGAGAGAAAAAAAACCAGACTTTGGGTTTCATTCACAGCCAAGAGCAAAATCTTATAGACTACAGGCCTAAAGTCTTTATAGAAAAAGGCCATAGGAGGCATTTGAAAGGGCTAAAACTTAACAAAGATAAAAGAATCATACCCGGTTAACACTAAAGCTTTAACACATTTTAAAGCTGTTTTGTTAAACACGGTTTAAAATTGTCTTCTTCACTAAAAGCTGCTCATACCGATGTTTGTTCGACTTATAATTCATTCAGTAAATGGGAAAATAAGTGACTACTTGAAACCTAAGGAAATTCAGTTTTTCAGTTCTCTGTTTTCGATTTTCATCCAGTTAAACCTGATTTAACTTCACATGTTTATCTGGTGTGAATGAGTATTAGGCCGTGTTAATAAAATTGTCATTCCAATACTACCTTCCCCTTTAATGTGTTCTGTGGATTGTGTCTTTCGGATCAGCCATCTTTCGAGCTGCTCTTGGCTTATATCTGCCATGATAAAATCCTCCAACACTTGTGGGTTGGCTAAAAGGTATTCTTTGACACGCATTTCGGAGAGAACTATTATGAGAAAAATACATTCTGAATAAGTGTAACGGTGTGGAGTTAGAAAAAGTTAAAAAATTTTCAGAAAGAACTGTTGTACTTAACAACCTACAAAAACCCTAAGCAAAAGATAAAACTGGGAGTTTCCTATTGTTTTTTTATTGTTTACTTTACAGGGTAAGAGATGGTTTCTAATCCTGCAAGGAAATCCCACATAAATCCGTGCGTTTAAGTTGAAGAAGGTCACCAAAATTTGTAGAATAACTGATATAAATAAATCATTAAACGAAAATAACGAAAACGTAAATACTAAAAAGCAAGACAAATATTTAAATAAAAGAACCCTTTTTGATTTGAAAACTGATCGATGATAAAAACTCGATAAGTAGCTAAGCAAATAGTTAAAAAAAGGGTAAAAATGATTCAGAGATTAAACTTGAAATGCACACATTTTGCTTAAAACATGGTTGGTAATTAAGAAATTTTTAAAAGCCATCTTCCTTTATGATGAGGGCTCAACTAAAAACTAGAAATTACAGAACAAATAAAAAATGGAAAGAAAAAAACACCATGGGGTGTCAATAAACTTTTTTCTTCACAGGGCTTCAAAAAGCTTTCCGAATTACATGAATAAAACATTGACATCCTTCCGTCTTATAATTATACTAAAATGTCAAATTTCAATCTTAGCGTCACCTGGTGTGGTTGATTACAGAATTTCTTTATCGTTATCTCCCTGTGGCGGGTTTTGTTTTATATCATGAGAGCTTTAAAAGATTTAGTGCTCAAGCTGATACGTTTTTTATAAATAATGAATGATTCTGTCTCTATGAATAGTCTGGCTTTAAATGAAAATATGCCTTAATTAAGCTTATTTTCGATCGACAGCTCCTGGCGGCCCAAGACATAACAGCCATAGCAAATAACATTCATATTTGTTGTTAAAAAAAATGATAATAACCTTTAGGGATCGTAAATAATGTTTTCTCCTCTTTTTGGTGTATTAATATTAGATATAAGAAAATTGAGCTGCAGACAAATGATGAAACCGTTCCTTTGGTTAATTTGTCGCGTATTCGAGTTGAAGAAAAACAAAATTGATTTGCATTCACACTATGATCTGCGTCTGAAACGGCGCTTGCACGAAAGTAAATGAATAAAGTTGCACACGAAGAAAAAAAGAAAAAGCATTAAAAATGGGCCAGGAAACTCTAATAATAAAAATAAACTAAAAAATCGTTATTTACACACGTCCAAACAGAGAAACTTCACGCAGAACAAAATGTAAAAACGCGCGCTTAGCGGTAAATGTTTACACAGAATGGTTTACTTTCTAGTCATCTGATCAACAGTATTTTGAAAAGCTTAATTTCGGTTGGGGTCTTCAAAGATAATTTTAGAAAGTTCCTGTTATTAATATCAGGTCATATCTCATCCGAAATGATTGAGTTTATCTCGACATTCTGTATGCAGGAAGCACTGAACGCACTATTCGGAAGTAAAGGCGCATTATTTGCCTTAAACCTATAAGCACTCACCAGGATTATGCGTCAGGAAAGACGAAATTTAAGACCTTACCGCCGGGAGAGACTCGATTATCATCAAAAGTAAGGCCTAGGCGACGGCTTTAATTTTTTCGGAGTACTTTCATCTATTTATATTCAAACAGAGTGCTTATCGTGCCACAACAAATAATGAACAAATACCCAAACCCTAATAGAGGCAAAATTAAGAACTGTACAAAAAATTATTCCTAGCTTAATACTGGGGAAAACTAAAGAAAATTTAAAGAATAAATCTTTCTCAGGTTTACCTCCGGAAGGTTTTGTTTTAATGCTGCCTCCGGCGTGATTTTCATTATTCGAGTTGACAGTTTCTCTTATGTTCCTCTGTGTTAACTGATTCGGAAGCGGCGGCAACCTTCGGATACTAACTTGCTTTGTAGGCGACGACATTGTCCTTCCAAGCTTGAACATTTGCTGGGAAATGATAAAAAAACACCGCAACTGAAACGCGCTCCAAAGCCATTCCCTCTACCATCCACTGTTTACGTCGCACGAATCGTCATCTGACGGAAATTTAGACTACGGCGTGCGCGCGCGTGCTGATTCTCGCGATGCGGTGAGATATTTCCGGTTTTAAACCGAGAGATGATGCAAACTGAAGAAAAAAGTAACAAGGGTACTGCACCGTTGTTTGATTAATTTCGAATACTGCGAAAACCTGAAATAACAGTGCAAGGTATGTTCGGGATTGAAACAAGATCTAAAAAAGTCTAGAAGCAAATTAAAGATTTCTGATTTCTTGACCAATTTCTTTTGCTAATGGTCAACAGGAATCATGTCGAGTTTCGTTTTAGACAGACAGTCATCTCAGCGCTGATTAATATTTTGCGTTAGTCATTTCGGCCGAAATTGCTTTTGAAACGCATCCAAAAACTCACAGTTGTGCAAATTGTGCCCCTCTCGAAGGTAATAACTTGTCATATGATTTTAAATGAAGTATCCTGAATAATTTATGTCAGATTCGAAACTCACTGTATGAAAGCAATTTTGGTGTCCGGCCCTGATTACTTTCGGAAACTGTTAATTCGCAGTGAGGTAAAAAACGTGACTCATCGCAGAGAATCCTGGGTTTACTGACCCTAAAGGTATTCTTTATCATCCAAGATTAATTGGTTTTCATGGTATCCAGTGTTTTTAGCATGTTTGCATGTATGTTTCCTTACTCAATCGTATTTTTAACTGGGCGGTAAACTGAAAGTTAATAATACTAGCTCTCAAGACAGATCTAGTCTTGGCTTTGGTTTGAAACTCGGTCTGAAAGATCGCAACCACTTTTAGCATTTTCAGTGGTTTTGCCAGACTAGAAAAAAAAAAGCTTTTTGAATGTTTTTGTTTTGCTTCGTTTGTTTTGCTTTTGTTTTTTGTTCTTTGTTTTTTTCAATGAAAACAAAATGTTTGACCAAACGAAAGGTAAAGAAATGGAGAATAAATAGGTTTCATGAAAAAAAGCAAAAACGACCCAAAAAAAATTAAATAAAAAAAAAAACAGAGAATAAGAAAGTGGCATTACACGACAAAGTTACTTAATCACAAATGGGTTTCTTGGAGGCGACTCCTACAAAGCTTCCGTGCGATTGACAAAATATTGAATATTAAAGTTCTTTGTCAAACAGGTCAATCCAAATTGTCGTTAGCATTCTAGGAGATGCTGACAATCGTTTTAATTTGAACAGCTGACGAAAATTATGGCGCTAGAGGCTAAGCCATTAACACCCGCGTAATTGAATTCGTGTCAGTGTACATAAAGATTACAAAGAGAGTAGACTTTAAAATGCAGCTATGTAAAACTTAAAGATTTCCTCATCTTTCACGCTTTTTGCGTCCTCTTCCTACGCATCATACATAAAATCGAAGAAGTAATGCGAAAATGCAATCAAACTACCTTTAATAGGCTTGTGTAAACTTTTACGTGGGCCAAGTTGGGACCAAGGATGATGAGAATCGCTCTTTCAAACATTATTTTTTTTCCAAGAAGAAAAGAATCGTTTTCAAAAACCGACGCTAACTTTACAAATCGTAGGTTCATATTTTTAGTTTTAAAAAGCCAAATCACCATACATTGGTACATGCTCGTAACCAAGTCTAAACTAACAATAAAAATCTTCTTCTTCTTTTTTTTCTCATTTTTTTCGATATTAGGGTGCATACTCCTCATCATGATTCACCTTGGATATGCTCGAACATGCTTTGGAAAATGCAATTGGCGGTAGAGAGATACACACATTCGAAAAACAGTTTAAAATAAAATATTTTTTAATTCGTTCTCATTCGATACTTATTCATACAAGTCCATATGGAATATAGAACGGGTGAGGCTGGTGCCAAAAGGATCTTGGCATTCCATTCGGCAAAAAACGATTCCAGTGTCCTCTCACTCAGATGCTCCATGAAGGTATATTGGACAGTTGGTGACAGAGTGTGTACATTTGTAAACCTACAGTCACAATTTCTGCTCTTTCATTCTGAGGTTGTCAATATCTCTGCTCTCCGAGACTAGTTACGACACAGCCTCTGTGTAATTCCGATTTTCATGGCTGTTCAAGTTCTTTTTTGCCGTTGGGTTGACCCAAAACGTACTCAGACATTTGGCTTCCTACGGGAGAACATACAACATCAAATATGTTATGAGGTTAGAATTACGCGTCATCAAACGTTTAACCCAGCGCAAGTTAAAAGCTCTTCACGTCAAAGTCAGTTTGCAGAATATGGCCTTCTTTTTTATAAGTTTATTCCTACACGAGCGTGGAGCTAAAAGAGGCGCCGCAAAGGCTGTGCTATGCACGGAAAAGAAGCGATGAACGAGTAAAACCATTTTTCTACAGGCTAGCAAGGCGATCGCCGACTCTATTTACTCGTTGTCGACCTTCTTAAGGTGTCCAGTGATAGACCAAGTAAGTTCAATCAATGGAGATTATATTGTTTGAAAACACACTTACCTTGACGGTGCAGCGAGTGGAAAGCTGATCTAAAGTGAGCGGCGGTAGCTCCACTACCAAGCTTTGAAAATAAAAAATGAAAAAATAAAAAAATAGAAATAAAGAAATGATAAATTTGCTTTACGTGGGACAATCTAAAATTAACCATTTCCACTCAGGACACTTTCAAAATTGTTGTTTCTGGAGGAGCATCAGTGAAGAGGTCAGTAATTAACCAGCCCAAAAACCCACCAAACAAAGCGAGTGAACTGATTATATTTAGGGTGAGTTTAGGGGATGATGGGTTATGAATGGTAGTTTTCAGCAATCACTTGAATCAAGTCGAGATTGACCTGTGCAACGAACGTTTGGGATCAGTAACAAAATCAAATAATCGATATTACCTGGGCTCTAACTCACAGGATGGTCTGTCTGTGCGTACACAATAAGAACATCGTACAAGGCCTGGCTCACCAACGAATTCCGTTAAAGTTTTATGGAACTTCCAAACACGAAATCGAGCATAACTGACGTTCGAACCTCAACGAGAATCTAATCTATGTTCCGAGCAGCAATAAATGTTTCAGATTTCCTATTTCTTTGCATATAAACCTTGACCCACTGAAAACAAAATGCAAAACTTACTCTTGTTTAGGAGAGAGAGAACCTCTGGGTTCACTTCCGTCTGGATTATCACTTTCTGGACTCTTAGCTTTCCTGCTAGCTCTCTTACTGTTTCCGGATTTACACTTTTCCCCTGAAAGAAAATCCAAAGAGAGTAACGAAAAGGAAGAAAAAGTTGCAACTGGTTCGTAACTAGGATAAGAGAGATGGTCAGTTTTGAGCTCGGTAAAAAAATAGAGAAAGATGTTTTTTTTCGTCTTGTCACCAGCGTGGGACGAAGAAAAATTTTGAGTACCCATTAAAAATCGAACCTCAGATCTTCTAACCTCTACAGGTCTGAGGTTCGATTCCTCATAGGGACTCAGAATTTTTTCTTTGTCCCACGCTGATGACAAGACAACAAAATATCTTTTTCTGGTTCGTAACTGTTTATCTTTTTTGGAGGGTTAGATAAAAAATTGAAATCATCCGCCTAATACAAAGCGCTTTCAATGGTTATAGTTTCTTGAACCACACGACCTAGAGAATCTAATCTCGCTGACCGTGATGATGGTACACAAAAAAAACCAAAAAAAAAAACTACCAAATCTCAGTCAAGCAGTATGTTCTTCATTTCGTTAAGTCAGCTTTACCTTTGCCACTGGATATCCTTGCCGACTGTTTCGTTTCGGAGCCTGTTCTGGGTTTTACCTGAACACCAGCCAAGTCGTGAAACTTAAGTTTGAAAAAAAATAACAAATTGTTAGATACTGCAGCCAAAGTAACCACTAACATTTTTAATAGTTCTTTGAACAAACCAAATTTGGTTTGGCTTTATTTTGCTTCCGGCGTTCTATGATTGGTTGAGGAATTCGAGGGAACTGCTAAATCAATCGGAAAACACCAGGCCTTGAGATTACATATGATGACATAAAAGTTTACAACGAAGTAAGAGGAAGGGGTAACTTTACTTACTTCATCGAGATTTGAAGTTCCAGAAAGGTTTTCAAAATTATAGTCTTCATTCTTGTCCATCAGTCTGGTAAAAATTAACAAATAATTTCATAAACGCAATCTACATCATCTATACATTATCCAACACACAGGTGATATGACTTAACAGGTGGAAGTGGTTATCTTGATCTAGTACCAAACTCTCGTAACTGATTTGCTAGAAAATTTGGAGCAGCCTGATGAGAGAATTAACAATCAGAACTAAGGAATTTAAAGGTTCATAAAAAGAGTTTGATTTGAATACAACTTCACGGCTGAACGTTATCAAATTAAAGTGATTCGTGTTTACCTCTGAGTAGCAGCTCTGTTCGCCAAGGCATGTGAGAACATCGTGTTTAGCGTTCTTTTAAGACTATTTCTTGCCTGTAGTCTTTTATAAACTTCTTCTTGCTTTCGTACCTGTTAAAAGCGAGGAAATATTTATAGGAACTAAACAATATTCTAACTTACGGAGCTTCTTGCTACATGTAATTCACCCTAAGACTTGTTAAAACATCCATGTTTGGCGCTACTGGTCTGCGTTCACCCTATTGGTGCAGTCCGAGATCGGCAAGATGCACGCCCTTAACCAAACGACACGAACTTGTCAAAAAACCGTTGTAAGTTAGCCAGGTTTTAAGAGCATTCTTCTTTTGCAAAATAAAACAAATTCTGAAATAAAGAAATTGTATTTGGCAGTGGTACATTCACCAAGAGGCTCTTTGTCCTGTCGTTCTAGAGGAACTAAAATTAGAACCATTGTTTTGTCAGTATCTGAACAACTGCGTCCTCCTTTACCTCAACAACAGTCAATTAGATTAAGTTAGGGGTAGGGTATGTGCGCAAACTACTGACACAGTTCCCATTTTTTTCTGTGCCTTAGTAAACAAAAAAAAAATTAAATAAAAATTAAGAGGACGAAAACCGACATATGCGGCTAAGTCAATCGAACTCCTACGATGTATAGCTGTAGGGAATTTTACAGCACAACTTTTGTCGGCGGAGTTCGCAACTAAAATTAAGACGGACAAATGAATAGAAGGAGTAAACTTTTAAAGAAACTGTGGTGATACGCCGTTGGGGATTATAACAAGATGATTTGGCTTTATCAACTGAATTGACAGTGTAAATTGGCTACCGTAGAGAGTTTGTGAGCTAATTCACGAACTGTGTCATTCTGTACCTCTTCGGGGTCCGGTTCTGGCTCACCAAACTCCAATCTGTAGGCTGCCAATGGAGGGAACTCAACCTGGAGAGGGAGTCGAAGATACACATGTTGAACATACGACAATATTCATGGCGGATTTTCCGTCGGTACTGTTTTAACTCGTGCATGAAATATTTAGCCGCACTAACAATTCTTTTGAGTATGAAAAGGAAAATCAAATGTTCAAGAAACACGAAAGGAAAAAAGCAAATATTATACAATTGTGTTTTCCAACCCAAATTTTAGGCTGGTTTTCTCGTGGATCTGAGAAAACTAGCGTAAATGTTCCAATAGGCATAAACAGCTAGAAATTACTGAGCATGCTTACGGCCAATACAACAGGCAGTCCATACAAGAAACATAAAAAGGTAATTTGGTTATGTACATTAACTGAGTTGATTACGGAAATTAGACACCGTCCAGAGTTTCTAAAACTGACGTTTCGAGCGTCAACACCTTCGTCAGTGCGAAGAGAAGGTCTAACGCTCAAAACGTTGGCTTCAGAAACTTTTTACGGTGGCCAATGTACATTTATCAATTCGATCGATAGATTATCTTATTACTAGTCTTGGTATGAGAAACTATGGCTAGGGGGGGAAGTAGGGAGGCTAGGGAGAAGAGGTCTTTTTCTCTACCAAAAGTCATGTTCTTGCATATACATAATGTGTTTTCCCATAACTTAATCTGCCCTTTCCTCCCTTTGCATGGTATGTACCACTCTCTCTGTTGACAGTTCATAAAAAAACTTACTTTATAGCTACCTGAAAAGCAATCATTCCCTTTAACTTACCTTAGGGAATTTTTGTTCAATTGGTATCATTGTTGGGGTTGGAGTCTTCTTTGCTTTCTGTTTACCACTGGAAACATGTGCACTTGACTTCCTGCTTCCTCTAGTAACACCTGAGCAGGGAGTGGAGGGCTTGAAGTAAAAAGTTAGAAGAAAGTAAATCAATACAGCAATTGGAAAAAGGGGCTCTTTGGGAATGTACAGTGTAACTGACTAGTTCTGTTTTGTTAGCACACAAGTTTGAAAATTACAGTTAGTTGAGAAACTGAGACTGAAAACTGTACATAAGATAATTCACTAATGGCACCTACAGTAAGTATTGTGCGAATTCCATGAGTAGTACTCCTCCAAGTCGAGAGAGCAGTTGCACCTTTAAATTTTTTCTTGCTTGTCCTCTGTGCCTGTTGAGATGATGCAATTTCTTCATCTTGAGTCAACAATGCTTTTTTGTTGTGTTCTGTGTGGTAGTTTCTTATCCTTTCCCACGAAAGTTGACCTGCAAAATAATGTATACTTAAAATTAAATGATCATTTGAACACTAAAACATGTCAAGCTGTAGTATGGTTTTTATGCTCAAAACAATTTAATTCTAAATTACAGATTTAACCTTTTACACCCTAAGATCAGTATGCATATTCTCCCTACTGTTCTCTGTACATTTCCTCAAGTGCTGAAAAGGAGAATTTGTTTCACAATCAAGAGCTTATTAGTTTGGTGATCATTTTCTTCATTCTCATGACCTTAATGGATGAATCAGGGGTGATGAAGAAAGGAGAAATTAGATGCTGGTCACTCTTGGGGGTCAAAGGTTAAAAGGACATTTTATAGAATTCAAATTCCCTTATATAAAGTAATGTGTAACAGTGGCATCTGAGAAATGCCTAGAAACTAAATAAGATTAATCACATTCATATGTGAGAACTTCATGTCAAACATTTACCATCTTCAAGGACTTCTTCTAAATTTTCTGGCACAGTGATAAAGTCCCAGAATTCTTTGATTTCATGGTTCTTGTTAAGCAATCCTTCCTTCTTCATTTGGTTTTCAAGACTGATCATCTGGAGAAAAAAACATAAAACCAACAGCATGAAGAGTTTTGAAAAATAGACTGACGTCTGTTACTCTCTGAGCTTATGCCCACTCCATCACTTTGCTGTATGTGTAGTATTTGCTAGATTTACTTACTTTGTAAAAGTCTGTTTGTAAACCCTTATTGAACTGGACATCATTGATGACAATGGATCTTGGAAGCTTACGAACAACTTTATGCTGCATTTCTTCCTGAGGATAGAATTTGAATGCAGTTGAATTATACATACATATACTATTTTTCATGGAATTCCACAGAATCATAAACAATCTGGGTGGTAATGTAAAGTTAACATCATATGGAATTTGAACCACATGTACTTAATCTTACATACATGTACAGCTGTACCTGCTGATGTTCTGCAGCTTTTATTTCTTCGTCATGTTTAAGCTTCCTTTGTTGTTGGCTTTTTCTTTGCTGATCCACTTTATCCTGCAATGCTTTTTTGTATTCTGCTTTGTAATAGTCACGTAATAACAGAAGACCTTGTACTAATTCATCATGCTCCTGAAAATGTAAAGGCAACTGTAATCACCACATATGCACATTTCTTGAAAGTCCCAATAACTTTATGAGCCATTGCACAATAATGTGATATATATTAATGTAATTATTTAAATATTAATTATTTTAATTATTTTATTTTTAATTATTTTAATTAATTAAAATTACAATATCAACTAATACAGTCAATGGCAGTTTATTTCAAGCAAATTACCTTTTCTTTCATCTTTCTGATATTTTCCTGCTCCTCCTCGTCCACCTCTTCTTCCTCTTCATCCTGCACTGTTGTCATACTCTGTTGAAGTTTTTGATTAGGTCCCTGAAGAATCATTCCATGGTGAGATGGCAGTTTCTTGAGCTTACTGGCTTTCCTTTTAATCTTCTTCTCTTCTTTCACCTTTAAATTACAATTTCCAAATGAGTGAAAATAACATTAGTAGGTGACAAGCCCTCTGCATGCCTCATAGCACACTCCTGCCAAAATCGAACACCTCTGGTTTTCAAAGACTATATTTCCTCAAATAAGTGCCCATGCTCTAATAGGCACCATTATATTCTTCTTTTACATTTTTAGATCCTGCATGTAAAATTTTTGTCAATAAATGACATAACTATATTTATTTCAGGGTCCAAAAGAAAAGAAAGAGATTTAATGCTTTAGTACATGTACCTCATCAACCTCTTCATCTTGTTCTGGTTCCCTATATTTTTCAGCATGAATTGACATTTGTCGATCCAGATGTTTTGATAAATCATCACTTGACATGTAGTCCACTATCATTGGTGGAAATGTAGACTGTAGATGTTTCCTTAAAAGAAAAAAAAGTTGCTAAATACATCTTTATACTGTAAATATACCAAAAAATGTTGCAAATATTATCAGTGGATTAGCAGAGAAACATCACCTATTTAACAAGCTATTCAACTGAGCCATTTAAGGACAGACCTCTTAGCTCAATTGGGTGATTTTTTCATTCTGATTTAAACACAGAGTGTTACACACTCAGGTTAATCCTGTGACCCCTAAGAGTGATTGGTAGCTAATTTCTCCTTACAGTATAACTGCTGAAAAAACATTTAGGTCATTAGAATAAAGGAAATGATTGCCAACTAGTGAAGCTCTTGATAAGGGAACAAATTCTCCCTTTCAGTAACACTGGAAATGTGAAAATAACAGTATGGAGAACATGCATACTGATGTTAGGGTAAAAGGGTTGACATACTGGAATATCAGCTGAGTTATCCTAATGGAAAAGGTATGACTTCATGAACTTTCATCTTGATAATTATCAAGAAAGAATGCTCTGATTTGGATTTCTTGCCCCCTAAAACCTATCACCTAGAATGAGTACATCAAAAAATTTTATGTTCAAGAAAAAGGTTGGCTGGGAAATGTATCCGAAGTTATCAAAAGCCTTGTTAAGTAATGGTTTCAACCCTGTCGTAACATTTTGTCGCGTAACCTGATTGTTCGGTTGAGAGTGGCCTTGAGGTAAGGACGACTGTTGTCGGTAGAAGTGACTGACGTTTCGACAACCTTGGCGGAGGTCATCATCAGAGTCGATGATGATTCCACTCAGGTTACCAAAATGTCAGTCACGAAGTTGGAAAACAGTTCTTCTCAGGACCACTCTCACCCAGACGATCAAGCCACACCATCAGTAATTAAAGCCCTTGGACAGAATGACAAATCAATGCAATTTCTAAGTGTTTTCTACACTCACCGTTTATTAATGACATGAATTATTAATTTCCCTACCTGGTTGGGTTTCTGGATAACGTTTGAGTCTTGTTACTGTCCATGGTTTTATTATCACAGTAGAAATCTTCTGTCAACAAACTTCGGGATAGATTTGAACTACTCGGTCTCTTCACAATGTCCTAAAAACTGGGTCGTGATTGTTTGCTGAACACTCTTTTTGCTGAAAATAATAATTATTCAATTTCTCAATCGTTCAGAATGTCAAAGTAAGATCAGTTAGGAAATGTGCAGTTCACTGTTGATTTGCCTCCATGTTGTTTATAGGAACCAGGTGAGTTTCTAAGAACGATTAATAAACTAACAATGCCTCTGATTGGTCAAAATGTGGAATCACCTGGAAATGACCAACCAGAGGAGGTTTCATGTTGTTAACAAAGAGCCCGCGAGACTTCGGTACCTTGCTACGTGTCTATTCAAAATGGCGGCTAGTTTGTAATAGTAAATACTTTCGCATTTTTGGCTTTTTTGCCAAATTCTGTCGTAATGTTTTCAGTGTAGTTACGATGGTGCACGAACAAGCCATCGATAATGGAATGCACACCAAAATGTCGCCTTACCAAGCACGCCGATCTGGTGCTATCCGCGATTACCAAGGAAGATGCTGCATCGATTCGAGCGATCTTGCCCCGAATCTGCTCGAACTTTGCGCGCGTTTCGGATCAGTTTGGTCGAAATGCCTTGCATTTGGCAGCATCTTGCGGCAAAGGCGACATTTTGGAATGGCTGGTGAAAGATCAAGCTCTTGATGTGGGATCGAAAGATCTGGAGTCTGGCTGGACTGCCCTGCACAGAAGCTTGTTTTATGGATATCTTGACTCAGCTGTGAAGTTGATTCAGGTACACACTTGTAACTCTGTAATCTGATTCATGTTAGTGTGAAACCGATGTATGCGTACTCTGTAGACTGAAATACAATCTAATGTAACGTTAAATTACAAGTGCATGTACCTGCAAGTAAACCATAACGAAACCAATGCAAATGTAAACAGAACAATCGATGGAGGGTTGAAAACTCAACTTTTTTTTCTTCTTTCATATTTTCAATCATCATCCTGATTGTTCATTGTAAAGCTTGGCTCAGATCTGGGTTGGTATGACAGAGAAGGCCTCACTCCATACGATCTCATTCGCTTGGATGCACCATTCCAAATCGCAAAAGGAGGTGGGTGTTTTTTATTATTATGATTATTATTATTATTGGAAGTTTAAAAATAAACCAGAAATAAGAGATAAGGCAAAATGCTATGTGAATCTCTGGAGGTTCTTGTTTATAAGTTAAAAGTATATTACACATTGGTAACATTGCAGTGGAATCTGGATTGAATGGTTGGGTTTAAGCCCTTTTGAGCCCAGTTCATTGTGTTGTGTCTTTGGCCAGAAACTTTACTCTTTCAATGCCACTCTCCACTCAGGAGTGCAAGTACATGGAGGTACTGTGGTACTTTTTAACTCTCTGGGAGACTTGATGAAATAGTGAGAGTCAGAGTAACCTACAATAGACTTGCATCCCAGCCAGGGAAAGTAACAATGTTTACTCCTAGTTGCTACATGCCATGGGAAGCGAAACAGTCCAGTGGCATGGGCAACTTGGCTCAAAAGCTGTCTCAAAACTGTGCCTTTACCTTTTACACTTAACAAAACTGACTGTTACATTTTGTAGTAAGCAGCAACATACATCTGGGATCATGTGCTGCACGGCCATTCCTCTTTTACATTGGAGATAGAGATAGAGATAGAGTACAATGTCTCTTTACCCTTTAACTCCCAGATCAAAATTTTAATTCTCCTTACTGTCAATCATACAATTCTTACAATATTAGTTCAAAGAACTTAGTATTGGATTAATTAATAATTATCCCCAAGTTGATATTTTTCTTTATTCATATCTCTTGTCTGGTTGATATTGTATTGATATTGTAAGGAGAAATTCTGTCTTGGTCACTCATGAGAGTGAAAGGGTTAAGTCACTGAACTCACTGTGTGTTTTTACCAACACTATATAGTCCAAGCTCAAGCTGTGTCACCTTACGAAACCTCTTTGGAAGATGAACTTCAGTTACAAGTTGGCGATATCATAAAAGACATTCACATGAATGATGGCAGTTACTGGACTGGTTATTTGAAGGGGAGGCGAGGCCATTTTCCAAAAGATCATGTTGAGCTTTTGTCTGAAGGTAACTGTTATACCCTGATTTCAAAATATTCTGATAAGGCTTGGAGGTTAAAATTATTCCTGGCCAACTTACAGTATGATTACTATTAAATTATTTTTGTTTTTCAACAAGCCTATCAATTGGAACTATTTACCTGGGGATCCAACACAAACTTCACTCTTGGTCACAGAGATGAAAGCACAAGACACACACCTGAACTGGTTGAAAATGTCCAAGGAGAGACAAAAATTTCTTTCAGAGAGGTACAGACAGTCTGTGGTATGGTTATTCAAAACTGGCTCAGACATTGTTGACATTTCTGGCATGAGCATTTTAAATAAATTGTTTTACTGTACATTGGTGAATAAAGAATTTTTTTGGTTTATGTAGCCAGTTTCATCAAATTTTGTTTATGTATTCTTAAGGTTGTCATGTGCAAGTTTCATTCTGTGTTCTTGAGCATGGATGGTAGAGTTTTCACCTGTGGTCATGGCAGAGGAGGTCGGCTGGGGCATGGTAATGAAGAGACACATCTAGTAAGTTCTGCATGATTCATAAACTTTTAAGTTTGGCATAGAATGGAACAGAGGTGGGCAAGCCTAGTGGTTTATGTTGGTTTACTAGCTGCATGATCAAAAAGTCTATGACAGTCTTGGCTATGTCTTTGTATTATGTTCGTAAACAAGTTGCATACAGTTTGTAACTCTTGGATTGCATCAGTCTCCACTCAGGAGACTATAAATGGACTTTGTTGAACTGTCACGGAAACTGATGAAATTATGAGGGGTAATCTTGCATTGGAATTGGGTAAATCCCATCTTGGGCATAGTTGCTGTATTCCTAGTACCTTGAGGGTACTGCAATCAGAATAAACTTCAAAAGGATAAGTTGACTTTTGCAAGCTTTAACTTTTCTTTAACTTTGCCTCTGAATTCAATTCCCTTAACTACTTGATTGTACTGAGCCCAATGAATCTGCAATGAACCTTGCTTCCAGACTCGTCATACAGGAATATTGTTTGTTACTTAATTATGTTACTTCATTCCAAATGAAGGAAGAACAGTTTACAAGGCTTAGCTTATTCATTTGTTAATTTGTAGGTGGTAAAAGAGGTAAAAGCTTTACAGGGTATCAATTGCGTGTCAATTGCTGCTGGCCAGGATCATACAGTGGTAGTCACAGATGAGTAAGTGGAGAATAAGATTACCAACAAAAGTTTTATAAAATTTTTATTTGAAAAAAAGCAATTAACAAACAGTCACTAGACAATAATTAATGATGGGCACAACACTTTACTTGCAGGTATGTCACTGAAACATTATTAAGCTTGAAAATTGTGGTAATTGACAGATTTACCAAGTAAAACTTCTCTTTTCTTGTCAGCGGCTCAGTTTACACGTTTGGTCTAAATGATTCTCATCAGCTTGGACATGGGCAGTCACCTTTGCCAAAACAGTGCCTTTTACCAAAAATGGTGATTATAGTTTTGTGATTATTTACTCACTATTTGTAAACTTTGAAGATTTAACATACTGGTACATTTGTATCATCTATGAACCCCTTTGACCCCAAAGAGTGACTAATATCTAATTTCTCCTTACAATATCACCCCCAAATCACACATTAGGATCTTTAGGATCACAAGTTAGAGTAATGGAAATGATCACCAATTGATTATCAAAGCTCTTGATTGTTTAACACGTTTCCTTGCCAGTGATGTAGGAAATGTACAGTACATGGAAAACATTGCATATTAAGCATACTGATGCTAGGGTGTATAGAGTTGACATATCATTACGGAATGATACAACCTAAAAACTGCACACTCTTTATTTATAAAAAGTTTATTTTAACTGCTTGCTAATGAATTGTGTTCAACTGGACAGGTACACCTGAAGGTTTGGAGAGGCAAAGATATTGTAGGGGCTGCAGCAGGACGATATCATTCAGTTTTCTTTACCAGACATGAAGTTTACTCCTGTGGCCTTAATGCTGGCCAACTGGGTAGGAATTCTTTACTTTCTAGATCAATAAAATCATTATTACACTTTAGCAGGGAAATCGGAGAAAAAAGTGGGAAAAGTATTGTAACTGTGCACAAATGCAATGAACTGAGGCATGTTAGGTTTTAATTTTTGTATCTTACTAGTTTAAAAGGTGGTGAAAGTTTTCCAGATTTAAGTCATAGAGTGAAGTGAAGCAAAACTGACTGAGAGTGCAATCCTGGAATATTTTCAACACTCAATTGAAAATTGCTTGAATGTAACACTATTAATATCTATATTACTTCTTTTTGCAGGCCATCAAAAAGGAGAAAAATACCAAACACTTCCTCGTCAGGTAATAAACTTAAGGTGTTCTTTGTCTATTAAATACTTTGTATTTTAGTATTAACTCTTGCTAGGTGTTCAATGCGTACAAAGCACAGCAATTTGTAAAAATGCATTTTTTTTACTGTGTCCTCTATAAATTCCTGCATCAATTCTGATAAAGAACTTGATAGCCTATTCATGAGTTTGTGCAGTGGTTCAATGTTCAGGAAATGCCAAACTGATTGAGGCCAGAGAGTGAGCCAGCTTTCTTCCTCCTACATAATTAGATTAAAATACTCCAATTTTGTGCATTATGCTTGAGCTCCTTCATTCCAGAGATAAAAACATTTTTAGTTTCTCATTATTATTTTAGGTAAGTGGATTGGCAGATAAAGGCGTCACCATCAATAAAGTGACCTGTAGTGATGGAGCCACAGTGTGTGCAACCGACAAGGGAGATATCTTCTTGCTAAACCAGTACATGTGTCGCAAGATTATTTCCAGGTAAGAAATACCTAGTAGTGCAACAAATTGTATGACGCTTAACTCAAAAAAAGTAGAATAGTGCAATTTTTTTATTACTTTCTTCATTTTACCTTGAGGTTCACTGACTTGGTTCATATATCTGTGATTGGAGGGGAGCTTGATATGATATCTCCTCAAGAAGTCAGTAAGAAGTTTGCTGATGAACTTGCTGTGACATTGCTGAGCTCTAGAGGGAGGGTAGGTTATGATCAAAAACTATTTTTTGGTGTTCAAAGTCATTATTTGCAAAGAACTTAGTACAATTTAGCTCACAAATTTCTAATTTCTTTAGTGTATGTGCATATCATTAATAGTTATTTTTGATTGATTTGATGATTTTTTACCAAGAAAAACTCAACAGATTGCTTTGAAGTTAAATTGTTAGCATCATTTTCTCTGATACTCTTTTTAGTTTAGCTTTAACATAATGCTTGTCTACAGGTGTTCCAGTGGAAGCCTAAGTTTGCAGGCAGTTGCTTGAAAGAATGTTCTTGGCATCATAACCGACAAATCACAGGTTTGTTTTCAGTTTACCCTCCATAATTAAGAGTTTCTTTAATCTATAGAATATATAGATCTATATGCTTGTGCAGTTATTAATTAGTCAGTGTTTCACACGGAGTTTAATTTTTGATGATCATCAAGTATTAATTTTTTTATGGAATGATTAGTAAATAACTGTCACAGTATAATAATTATACTGTGACAATAATATTTTTCGGAGTATTGACTGAATATACTTTTTTTTTTAAATTTGGTTTCTGTGTGATACAATGTGTATACTAAAACAAGTATTCACCAAAGTGGTGGAATGATTTACCTCCCCACTTTGAAGTAAGTATGTAATATCCACCACTATTCAACCTCACTTTAGTGAATAATTGTTAATTATAAATAGCAGAATTAATTCAAGTGCCACTTAGCTGAAAGATGTTCTGTCAGTAGTAGATTAAACCCTTTTTGGAAGAAGTCTTAAACTTTCCAATTTATCAGGACTACATTTATACACACATGTGCCTATGTTTATTTGCATATTATGTGCATTTTTAGGTTAATAAATTTCCAAGCAGCATTGTATAATAATTAACATGTTCCTGGTATGTGTTCATCTTTTAGCATCTCAACTTGTTCATCATAATTATTTATTTTCTTCTTTTCTTAGTTAGGGATTTTGCAATTGGCAAACAGCTTTTTATTGTGTCTGGTAAGTTAACAGCTAGTCGGATTTTATCTTCCTCTCATTTAATTCACTGTTTTTCAGTTTTCCCTTTTCACCATTTGTATAATTTTTCTGAAGGATTCTGACTTATTAGAAGCCTTAAGTAAATAACTTGTAGTAAACTGTTACAATTATTATCGCAAATTTGTAGCATAAAATTTTTAGCTTGTTTGTTTTCAATTACAGATGATGGTGAAGCATTTATCTGCCAACCTAGTGGAGCCAAACCCATTCCATCAAAAACCAACACCCACAAAATGTGCTGGTCTCCTCCAAATTCCTTCGAAGGCAAAGCTGGAAGTATGTTGGCACAATCGCCCCCACTGTCCTCCCCCCTCACCAACATGATTTTGAAAGAAAAAGATGAAGCACTGTCACAATCATTCCCTAGCACCACTCCCTTGAGTTGTTTAGCCAAAGAAAAAGCAAAGAAAGATACCTTTGTGGAATACAACCTCGAGAGGATTCCATTGATTCATCGTGGACAGCAAATCTTCACAGACAGCAAGTCTAGGGGGTGTGCTGTGCTTCAAGTTTCTTCAAGGGAGGGGTAGGTAATTAGCACAATATTGTCCAGGGAGAGATGGGTTTGAAGTAAGGATCTTAGAGATCAAATTAATCTGTATGTCCAGGATACTGGGATCTCACTGGTTTTGTGTCAACTGTTTCACAAACTGAAGGTGATTTAAAATAGTTAACAAGCACTGCATTGTTCTACACACCACCTATTGGGTTTAAAGTCAAGTTGGCCCAGGGCCTTGGCAATAATGGCAATAATTGTGTGGTCTTATTTAATTTAGGAATGCTTATTAAGCAAAGGATAATCATTTTTCTGAAACCTTTGCAGGAATACTGAATCAGAGTGATAATCATCTGCACAAAGTGCTTTTATTATATTTCAATTACATTAAAAAACCATTTTAATTCTATATTATCGTTGGCAGATTGCAGAAACTACCTGAAGTGAGTCCAGAGCAAATTTCTGAACAGATGATTCAACTTCTTGAAGAAGCAACTTGTGAAGATGATATTCATGATGTTGAATTTATGGTAAATCTTTTGTCTCTACCTAAAAGTACAAGTAAATTGTGTATCACTGATTATTCAGTGAATGATTTTAAAAGTTGATCTCTGGGATTAGGATCATTCTGAAAGGACTGTTTGAAAGAATATTGAGCTTTGAGGAACAGATAATTTTCAAGGACAAATGTACAAGCATTTTTTTGTGCTAAAAGAGGCTATTTTGTGTTCATTATCCTTCAAATATTTTTGCAATGATTTTTTTTGTTGTTGTTTCAAAAGAGGTTTATCAACAGCTTACTGTTTGCTGCATTTGATGTTTACTTTTCAGTGTTCTCTGGTACGACTTTAATTAATGAACAAACAAAAATGTCCCTTCTTCTGTAACAATTAGCTGACCCCTATCTCATCTTGAATTGAATTTTAAAGGAATACCTATCTTAGACAATGGTAGGTGTAAAAACTTGAGAATTTTACTGAGGTATATCGTGAGTTATTCCCCAGTTTTTAGCCGGGGTATATTCAGTCACCTGATACATTCAGACCAATTGTGCACAATCAAAACTATTTGATGAACTATAAGAAATTAAGTTAGTTCATTTGCTATCCAAACATTAGGTAAAAGAACAAAGAATCCCAGCGCATGGCTTTGTGTTAGCATCACAAAGTCTCAAGTGCCACCAGCTGTTATGTGAAAACAAAGAAGACCACTCACAAGTAAGCAACAAAAGGACACAATCCATAGCACTTCATGAAAGTGTCACCCATGGTGAGGTTGTCAGCTGGCTAAAAAGACTCTATGGTGGATTTGATATTGGTGACGAAGAAATATTTCCACTTGATGTCTCTGTGACAAAAGGCAAAAACGGTTTCAGTGGTATTTCCAAGACCATGCTGAGAGAAAAAGTTTCAGGAAAAATGACAAAGAAAGAGGCAAAAGGCAAGAGAAGTGAAGTGGAAAAAGATGGTGGAAAGAGCTTGATTGACAACAATTTGTTGTCAGATTTGACTTTCCTTTCAACCAGAGACTTAGATGATTTTTCTGCACCTACTGTTGATTTGGATGATATGTTATTCAATTCTGGTGAACTTTTGGAAGGATGTGTTCAGGATTCTGATGCAGCTGGAGAGACACAAGGGAAGACCTTTCAACCACAGAAATCTATCACCACAAGGTAAATTTGCTACACGTCACACACACCCCTTCATTGATTTTTTAGTACACTTAAATTTCAATTTCACCATTTGATATTTGGTTTTTATTTAATTAGGAAAGGAATCAAGGGCGATCTTTCCAGATCTTGCAACAGATTGCTGATGTTCTCAAGACTAAATTGGTATGAGAAGCAAATGACTTAGAGTTATAACTTACGTCGTGTGCAAGTTTTGTGTTGGTAGAACCAGTTACCCTTTAGATATGGTACGAATTATTGGTGGCATACTTTTGAGACCTGCGTTGTATTGTACACATTCAGTAGATATCACCCATCAAGTGAGTTTGGTAGTTTACATGAAACAGTTTTGGTTGTTTCTTCTTCTATCTGTCTCAATGATTTTTTTTCGTCTCATTACTAGCCCAGAGCTTCATGATGTTACACTTTTGTCAGAAGAAGGAACAGAACTTAGGTGTCACAAGTGTGTACTCGTTGCTCGGCTTGGTACGTACGAGAACCTTACAATATTTAACACATTTTTGTTTGTCTATCTTCGTTGAACAGTTTGCGTTAACCATTTGCGTTGGAAGCAAGAGGATCTTAGTGGGGTTAGCCATAAATTAGCCAAAATTTTGACCGTTAGCTGTAAAAGCCATCACGCCATTGAGACCCTCAGGCAATGTTCAATATGAATATTCAGGCCTGTGGATCTTTATCAAAAATCCTGGTTGGGTCACTGGGTTGTGTTCTTTGGCAAAGCATTGTTTGAAGATGGAGTGTTCTTTAGATTAACGACACCAAGCGTACTCTGAACTGCAAATCCGTTTTCAGTGAACTCTGGATGAAACGTTTGTCTGTTTGTTTGTTTTTCGTTTTTGCTTCAGAGAGAAGAATGTATTTAAGTTCCATCTATGTACAGCCTCCTGCAGCTAATACACGAGGGATTGTTCTGTGTAATAATAATCACGGTTTGCCATCCCTTATTTTGTTGCAGAGTACTTTCGCAGCATGTTGACATCGAGCTGGCGGGAGGTAGATACAAGTTGATATTTTGCTTTATTTTATTTTTGACGTTTTTTTTTTGTTGTGGTGGTGGTGGTTTTTTCAGCTTTTGTAGACCTTACTTTACTTCTTAACCCGTTCATTTGCAGTCCAGTGGACAATCCAGAACCCTCCGGATGCCTTTCCCAGCATTAATTCTGGAGATTGTATTGGATTTCCTGTACTCAGGGCAGGCGGGAAGATTAAAAGGTATTGGTACTCTACTCTACAATAAGATTTCATCTGTCACTCTTGGGTTGGCAGCTTTAAGAGGACTCGCTCAGGTAGAAGCAATCTGGGAGTGGTAAAAAACTAAATATACTTTCAAAAAGTACAATCGTGCATGGAGATGAATTCTTTAGGGCTGCCTCGGGTAAGAGCATGTGGAACAGTTGTTGACAACGCATTTTAATTGGTTCTGGAAAAATTTCGTGCACATTTTAAGCCAATCAGATAACTTGAAACCAATCATCACTTGGATATTCATGTTTTCCCGCTCTTTTTAGCTGTCAGCTTGTGGTTTGTTTGAATTCTCGTCAAACCCTGTTGTATTTCGCTCTGCTGTATGAATACTTTGGTTATGTTTTTATAAAACTCAACGAAAAATATCACTTTATATCTTTTGTATAGAAATTATAGATCTGGAGTTACTGGGTAACATTCTCATTGTAGCGGATCAGGTATGGTAAACCTTAAACTTGTAGGATCGTTCAGATAGTTTCAGTCCTTGTCTCGACAAACCAAGTTGTTATTTTTTCTTCTTAGAGAATTGTTTGTTTTAGTATCAGAACATGACTGGTTGAATGCAGTAATGTTATATTGACATTTCATTATTCAGTTGCTGATTTGGCGTTTAAGAGAGATGTGTGAGGCTGTCATAGCAAATCTTGGTGAGAATTTTTGTATTTACTTTCTCGTTTCGATAAATCGTTTTAAAATGTACGTTGCGAGCTTTTTGAAATACTTAAGAGAAATTCTATTAGTATTAACTAATATTGCTATTTGTGCGCGCTAATTGGCCTCCTGAAATTTGATTGATGTAGTGCTTTTCACGTCCTTTTTGGTGTACAGTAGTCGATTAACTTGGATTTATTTCCTCTTTCAGTGACTTTAAGGAACGTTTCTGAAGTGTTGGAATTTTCAATTCTCTATAACGCCAACCAGCTACGAGATGTTTGCTCAGAGTACATTTGCAATAATTTGGGAAGTTTGATGGAATCCAGGTTGGTATTTCGCAGAATTTGCTGTATCTCGATCAAGGTGGCCTTTTTGCGTTGTTTTTACGGCTTTTACCGTGGTGGTTAATTGTAGAGTAGGTTCGGTTTCTGCTTCACTTGATCTTTTTCGTAGCTCATCAGAAAGATGTTTTGCTATTATAGTAGAAGTTCGCAGCTACCTTTTACCCTTTACATCCCAACATCAGCGTGCTTATTCTCCTTACTGTTCCCTTTACATTTCCTATGGTAACGACAAGGAGAATTTATCTATTTACGGAGAGCTTCAGTTAGAGATCATTTTGTTTACTCTTGTGGCCTTAATTTATTATTCAGTAATGATCCTGTATAGAAAAATTAGATGCTAGTCACTACTAGAGATAAATGCGTTTAGGAAAACAACTAGTTTTCTATCCGACCGTCTGACTGATTGACACTGTAGGGGCAAACAGACAGACAGACTGGCCCATAGACGTGTAAAAAGGAAGACAGAGAGACTGACGGACGGAAGGATGGCAAAAATGTTTGTCGTCATTCTTGCCCCAACTAACAATATATATCTAGGACATACTACGAGGTCTAAATGTAGATTGTAATACCAGTTGATATTCTGATCCCCAGAGCTCTGGATTGTCTCAGTGATGAAGCACTTGTGGAAATCACTAAAACTTATCGCAGTATGGTAGGACCACTTTTTTGAATTTGCATCGATTGTGTAATCTCGTTATCTTCTTTAAATATCTCGTAAAGCTGAGGAATCAAATAGTACAAGGTATGAACCATGTTAAATGATCGTGCGCTCCAAGGAAGCACTCACAGCTGTGTAGAAGATCTCCAATTGACTGGAGAGAAAGTTCTGTCTTCGAATTGGCATTTGCAAACGTGCGGGTAAGGACAAGGAGACGGTAAAAAGGAAAAAAAAAAACACCCACGCACCTGTAGCATACAGGAGATTACAGAACTACCGGTGTTGTTGTTTAGTCTTTCAATGTGACTGAGCAGACCAAAGCGGCACAATATGGAATAATTACAACTTGCCTATAGAAACTAACCAAACTTCTTATGTTTCAGGTTCCAAGAATGGCTTGGCGCATGATAACACCTCTAGACCTTCACTGTTCCATTCTTCTTGATACGGGCTCTGAGCCAACATGTAGTCCTGGAAAGCGAAGGAGAAGCAGTGGACGCAAGAAGTCATCGAAGAGTGAAAGCGAACAAGATGCGGTTGTTAACTCCGAGACTGCACAAGAAGGAAGCGAAGCTGAGAATGGTTAGCCTTAGAGTTGGTTTAATTGTAGTCTTGGATAAGATCCAGACAGAATCATGATATAGCTTTAGCTTCATCATGAATTTGTTCACATAAATCAGGAAATGATTTGAACCAAGGGGTAACTTGAAGTCCAGTCGTCGGATTTCGCAAATGCGATACCTGCTATGGGGAATTTTTTTTACGGTTGTCTGTGAGTTAATCCGGTTGAGTGAGAAGGAAATGCTATGGAGTGCAGTTACTCAGCTAAAGACACCTAACCATGGGAAGGGTGGGGCTCAGGCTGGGGTAACAAACTCACCTTATCAGGGGTAGGGTGGGACTTAGGCTGGGATAACAAGTTAGTGTAACAGGCTCTCCCACTCTCTCAGAGAAAATATTTTGCGCAGTTTGCAGAGTAAATGTCCAGGAATTGGAGGAAGTGTTCGAGCATCAAAATGGTGGCGAATGCAAGACTGATACAGAAGGTAAAATTGGCGAGGGTGATGCATGTTTGAAACAACCGAAAACAGATGAAGAGGAAACATCATTGAAGGGAGAGGTACTAAACTGCCTTTTTTCCGAGATATCCCTAGCCCATGTCTTAAGACGAGAGTAGTTGTGAAACCTTTTATATGAAAACGAGTTTTTCTTATCGCCTATACACCTGTAAGTGACAGCAACTATAGCAAATTGATCGATTTTATGGAAGCGTGAAGAGGGAACCGTTACTGTCGTTACGGAGGAGGAAATATGTACTGCTGTACTAGTACAATACTTTTTTTCCAATGCACTGCCTTCACATAACTCACCGTCTAGTGTTGATTATTTTACTAAGCCGGTGGATGTTGGAATGTGGTATCGTAAACTCTCACCGGATGCTACCAAGACGCCAAAGAAGAAATGCCGTGACAGAAGGAAATCTGGTGGAAAATCCGTAGAGGATTCAGGTGGTAAACTTGCGTCACAGAAGGAAGATGCTACCACGCAGAAGGTGAGAATTAAGAGCTTGTGAGTTTACAAGGAACAGATTGTGAACATTTGTATTGTCAATTTAGTCGGGTAGACACAAGAGCTTATTTAATAGTACTGTATGATGACAAAATAGTAATCTTTAAAATTTTTATTACTTCTTCCCGTAGGCTCTATCGCCAGAGAAACCAGCATGGAGTAATCAGAGGTACAGTTGGTTAAAATTTCTGTGTTACCTTGGTTTTTTTTTTCGTTACTGACAACACCGTGAGCAGTTAAGTCACGAGTGGAAACTTTTTGTTATTGAATTCCAACATAGGATGGCAACATAGGCCACGTGTCAATTGGATGTCGACTCCTCATAAGTTGCATGAGGTCCGAGTTTTAAGTGTTAAAGCAATTAGATATTATATAGAGTTGTCCGTGGTTTTTCACAATGTTGCACAGAAGTAATGAAATAACTGTTTACATGGCGTTTTTTATCTCATTGAACATAACTAGCACATCCAGTCCCCCCGCAACCAGCCTCAAGGATATCATGGAACAGGAACAGAATAAAGAATCTCCTGATATTCGTACTACGAGTGAGGTAGGCACGTCGTGATTTCCTAATTATGCTTTAACAGCTTTACAGATTTTCCCTCCCTCTCTCTTTTCTTTCATCGATCATTATCATTATTAACCCTCAACCCTAAGAGTGACAGCAGCTGATATCTCCCTACAGTATCACTGCTGAAACAGACATAATGTCATGAGAATAACAGAATGATCGCCAACTAAAGAAACTCTTGACTGTTTAACAAATTACCCTTTTTTAGTACCAAAGGAAATTTATGCAATTAATATTGCACTATGCAATTAATATTGAATCTAAATTGTGAAGCAAAGGGGGTCGTTCTTCGAACGTCATAACCACGTAAACCAAAGTCTTCCATTTGGTGACACTGATGATCAAAATACCAAGTGATAGCTTTTGTTCTGTCGCACTTTGAAATACCTGTCGCACTTCGTAAAAGTGTGATTGTCTGTTTTTACAAAGAGAGACAGCTTTTTTTTTATCACAAAGTGCGACAAGAGGCATTACCAAGCGCGACAATTTTATTTCAAAGTACGACAGGTATTGCAAAGTTTTTCTTGGGGAATATATTTTAAATTCGCTAGTAAAGTCAGTTTTTTACAATTTTGTTTTGCTGATAGGTACTGAAATCACCTTCGAAAGGAAAAAGGTACAGAATGTGATTAACGTATAACAATCAAATGAAAATAAATCTCGTTTTTGCCTGCGTAAAATGTGCAGGCTAAGACCTGTTCCTTACAGGTGAGCTGAAATTGAAGAAATTACAGAAAAGAAGCCTGAAAGCTTTCAGGTTCCGACGAGATTCCAACCCGTGCCTCCGGTATAAGTGGGGCGCCACTACCGTCTAAGCTACGACATGTACTTCGCGGTAAGCGAAGGATATCGGACTAACTTTTATACTACAGCGGCAGCGTTTATTTGACTTTTAGTCTCGTCACCAGTCCACAGTCCCCATCCATTCGGTGGAGTTCTGCTGGGCGACAATCACAGAAGCAGAGGAAGAGGTCAAAGTCTAACTCCATGGACGATCAGAATGACGTAAACAATAAAAAGGAAGAAAAAGAAGTAGAGAAACCCCCAGCATGGTAAGATGCATCACGCTAGCTCAACATTTGTTCAACTGACAGGAATCTGATGTGAAAAAAATGGAACGCTCGCAAAAGAGACACTTCTAATCCCATCCCATAATCCCTTGTGTGATAAGGGGACTTCTCGCAATAGAAGTAAACCAAAAAAAGAAATGATCCTCCCATGTGGACTGCAATTTTAGCAATTGAAGAAAAAGTAACACGGAAAAAAAAATCAGGCTTTTACGGGGATTGGAACCTATGCTTCTCAGATACTAGTCTCGTATCCAGACCTTTCACGGTCAAACGCCGTCATTTCAGTCGCAGTTACACGGTAGGATCTAGTACGAGATCACTCAGATACTAGTTGGGCACTGCTGCCAACTGGGCCAAGACGCTACACGTTGTAAGTGTGGCACATTTGAGAGGAATCTTCTTTCCCATAGAGAAATTTGAAGCATGTCAACTTGAAGAAAGATGTTCCTCGTCTTCTTACGAGCGTGGGAAAAAGAAACTTGAAAAAAGTGTTCCCACAAGGAATCGAATTCCAGATCTTCGGATTCCGCGCTCCAGTGCTCACTAGACAAGCTTGTCAGCTTAGGCAATGTTGTCTTGATAAAACCCGAAATTCGCCAAAAAGTTTGCAAGGAAACGCAATGAAATGTTTCGAAGGGTTAACAATGTGTTCTTGTTCAGTCACAAAGATTTGGGAATCTTCAGAGCCTGTGATCGTGTTTCGCACATCCAGTACACTTCTTAATTCTTCTCTCGTGTTTGATTTCAGGGGTGGGGTGATCAAAGATTCTTTGCCAATTCAGTCCTTGAGAGATCTTATACAAGAAGAAGAAAAGAAAAGAAACATTCCAGACCAAACGCCTTCACCAAAAATGCCAATCATACCGGGGAAGTCTGGATCTACAAAGAAAAAGCTTAAGTACAGTACATCACTTCTTAAAAGTCTAGCATCGCTTTGAAGTAGAGTAATTTGCAATGAGCAGTTTACGCATTTGAGAAATTCTTCACCTATTTCTGGTCCTAATTGTTTTCCCTTTCCATATTTTAGTTGGCGCCGGCAGCCTGGATTTTACACGAACGGTTCAGAACCCAATGGAGAAGCCCCCGTTGATTTAGCCTCTGGGCGTGATTCGAGTGTTCCACTGTCTCCACCCAAAAGGTGAGCTCAAGGTTGCTCTATTCACTCGTCTTGATGGTAACTGGAAGCAAAAGCGCGAAACTTTCTCCGAAGTCCATACTTCTCGTCATCAAATTCGTTATTGTTATTACTGTAATTATTTTTCTTAACCTGCACAAGTGGCTTCGTAATTTGAAAACTGTAGATGTCTTCGATGGTGAAAACTGCGTTGGTCTAAAATGTCAAAAGCGTATGAGACTTCTTATCGCTGGTGCTTTTCGGATGCAGCCGTGTCTGTTCTAATAACTTGTTCTATTCAACCATTCATTCATCTTCTGTATTTGTTCCCCAGTGCCTGGCAGTCAGTTCCTATAGCATGTTCTCCGCCATCTTCTTCAATCGCTTTCTCTACAATCCTAGAATGCGAGGAAAAGGAGAATACAACTCTTAACAGGTTTGGCTCTGTTCTTTTTTTAGTTGTCAGGTGCATTTTGTTTTCATGGTTTTTGTTTGTTTGTTTTATTTGTTTATTCATTTATTTGCCTGTCGGTTGGTTGGTTGTTTTATTTTTGTTTGTTTTTTGTTAATTAGAGTTTACGGAAGTAATTAGCGCTCGATCATAATTTCTTCCTCTCGTTTCCTTTGTAGATTTAGCGAGAAGCCATTTCACTTGACACAGGTAATTGTTTTTTTTTCATTTTCTTGGGCATAATAATCTTTCTGCCTCCAAAACAACCATTTGCCACGCTTTCTTAACAAGTCTCATTGACAATTAGTTTGACTTTCCTCAATCCAAAACTCCCGCCCCTTTTCCATGGCTTTTTATTTTTTTAAGGTTTAACTTGATTTTACCTTTCATAGCTTGAAGAGAGAGCCATGGAAGAACTGCTGCAGTATTACGGTGGCAAGGACAATGCTTGTGAGTTTGTGACCGTTGAGAGAATTCCATCGACTGCGGCTAAGCCTGTTTGGAGAAAGGAGAGATCGCCATCAGTTGCAAGCAATTAAAGCTTGTTACGCAGCCACAGCTATCATCAAATGAGTTTTTGTCGGGCGAGATGGATTTCCTCTGCCTTTGCGAGGAAGAGATTTTTAGAGTTAGGCTGAATGGCCAAATCTGAGTTAAATATTTTCTCGCTGACTTCTATGAAGCGATAAAGAAACTTATTGAAAGCGTTGATCGTTTACCTTGTAACAGAGAAAAATAAAACATTTTAAAAATGTTCTTATGTCGAAGCATTCCCAAAGAGTTGTCTAATGTAACAAAAGTAAATTGTAATAAATATACAAAACTATATAATTATCAACTCTTTAGTTCGAGTCCGTCAACTTCACAAAAATTTCGAATCAAGACATCAGCGTAATTTTTTCATTGGCTTTAAACTTGTACGATTTCGCACAGTTCGGAAGTACTTTGGAAAAAGGGAAGCTTAAATAATGTAACAAACATTGAATCCTATTTTTTTGTCATTTGTTCCAGTGTGCGGGCTTTTCAAAACTTCACGTCAGTCTCAGGAAAGCCCTTTAACTCCCAAGATCTCATTAGTAATTCTCCTTACTGTCTGCCATAAAATTCATGTGATGTTAGTTTGGAGAATTTAGAATTGGACCAAACAATATTCCCATAATTCATATTTTTCTTTATTCTCATTTACTTGTCTGCTTGATATTGTACCAATAATGTAAGGAGAAATTCTGTTTAAATCACTAGTGGGACTTGAAGGGTTCAACCTTAAAGAGTGGCCAGCATCTAATTATTCCTTGTAGTAATACTGCTGGATCATTCATTGAGATCATGTGAGCAAAAGAACTGATCGCCAAATTAAGAAGGTTTGATTGCATGGTAAACGAATTCCCCTAGTCAGTACTAAATAAAAACTTCATGCCATGGAAATTGCTTGAACGATATTTATTCACTCGTCATGATGCAGCGAAGAAGTCACTCCTTCGCTGCGCCCACTCATTGGGTTTTTTGATGTATCGCAACTCGTGAATAACAATCATTCGTGTGCACTTTTCATGGAGTAATCTCTATTTACTCTATTGTCCATTGCATTTCCTTAGAAGGGCCTTTTTACATGGCTCTCTCTGTAACTTCCTTAAAACCACTCAGGATAAAGACAATAGCACCTGTTTCGCACCTGTTTCACACTCTCGTTTGATTGGTGAATCTCTCCTTCAAACTCAGCATGTGTGTTCGTCTCGAGAACAATGGGTTAACTTAGGATGACCATCTTAAGCTGATGTTGTTCTTGATTTCCATCGCGTACCTGTTTGACGATGCTTTTATCTTATAAGGAAAAGTTACATGCCCTCTGAACCAAAGAGTTAACTGCAATAGCGAACGAGTTCGAATCACTACTTTAAGTTTGTGAACGTGTTACTAAATTTTATAACGGGGCCGCACTTCAGACATGTGGTCAGACAAAATAGGAAATTCGTCCTCCCTTCTATAATTAATTTGGGCAGTAAACAGCCACGATTGCCAATATTTTATGAGGCTCGACGCGTCAACAAGTAGTGAGGACAAACATAGCTTTTTGATGCATATGTGACGGGTAATTTTAAATGACGTACAGAGGTACAGAGTACTTCTCAGTGAAGGTTATCTGTTCATAACGCCAAAATTTGGTTTTTCACACGTAGGTGGCCCCTCTAAGATGGCCGCAAGACGGAAGTGTGAGTAAATTCTTTGTAAACGTAATATAACTCAGATCGCAAAACGGCCTCAGCTGAGCTACTGATTCAAAGATACAGGTAAGCGATGTATTTGTTTTTACCTATTTAATTAATCTCCACTAAGAGGTAATAAACTAAACTAAATAACAGTTTATATTCCCTTGTCTACACACGGTCGGGGTTAATCAGGAATACAATAACTTTGGCAGAGCTTACGTCGAACCTATCAACGAGATTTGATAATCAGTGATTAAAAATCTAGCAACCACTGGATAGACGCGCTATCCGTAATAATTAGAAAGGTGATAAGGATTTTGAGAGATTGAACGATTTCTTTTACTTGTCAACCAAAAGTAGAACCTTTCAAAAATCGTAAATGACTGATTTTTGGTTTGTTTTTGTTTTGTTTCGTTTTTCCCCTGATATTGTGTGAGCATAATGTTTTTGCTTGGTGATTGAATAGGATTTTTTCTCCTTTTCCTAGTTTTTCCCAACCCCTCTCCCAACCCCGCCTCTTAGTAGTGGACACTACTAAGTTATTTTTGAGAGGATAGGGGTTGGGAAGAGGGTAGGGGGGTCGGGTTTCTGATACAGGAGCCCGCATCATCCCTCGCTGTAATATAATCGAGTATTGGATCGCAGTCTTTTATTTACTAGTGTCTCACTCAGGTAAAGCTGCGGAAACATGGTTAGTTTTGCCAACAGAAATGGTATAATTCTGATAGCCATTTCAATCGCTGTCGCCTTGGCGATCGTGATAGGGATATCTCACACGCAAAAATCAACAGCATCATCCATGAATAAACGCCGAGCGGGTGAGTACTGTTGTGCTATATGTTCATGTGTGTTAAGTGCGCTAACGTGATGCATTACAATAGACCTTTTTAAGTCTCACTTTTATAACGACAAAAATGTTTTATGAATATGAAAGTGATCCTCGCAGTAATGTACACTACTTAAGCAGTGGTGAAAATAAGGCCTGAAAAAAATTCAGGCCTGTACAGGAATTGAAGCCATGACCTCTGCGATACCGGTGCAGCGCTCTGCCACTGAGCTAACAAGTCAACTGGCAGCTGGTCATTATGTTGGATCAGGCCTTATTAGAGTTCATGAGTTCAATTCCCTTACAGGCCTGATTTTTTTTACTGGCGTTATTTTCACTACTGCTTAAGTAGTGTACATTACTGCGAGGATCACTTTCATATTCACGTCTTTATCTGCAGTTCAAATATATAACTTTCATATATTCTTAGCCGTTTAAAAATGTTTTATTTTGACATCACAAAATGAAGTCTTCCTTAGACAAAGTGGGGAAATTGGTGACGCTGTCACTGTTTTCTTTATATCAATTACACACTTCTAAAATGTTCAAGAATATTTCATCGCTTTTTGAGCGTTTGTATTTTACTTGTGACATCAACCGCCAATATTTTATATTGAAGTTATTCTTTGAAAGTGAAACTTCTGAACAGACTTTTCTGGGTTCTTATTTTCCTAAAAATGTAAAAGGGTTTTCGCTTTTTAAAGAAGCAAGATATCGAATGTCGCTGGCTTTTAGATTTCATGGCCTTGCGTTACATGCGATTCAGTAACATCGTTACATGTGGCTGACTGACGAATGTCTTCGTGTGTCGTAACAGACAAAGCTGTCCATTTCACTTCACATATGTAACGCAATCTGAAATTTAATTCAAAATCAAAAGAAGAACGCTCGCTGATCGCCCAGGCTTAAATGTGTGATACGTTCAAGTACAAGTGCAAGCTTCAATCATATTTTTTTCTTACGATTTTTAATTGAGGATTTGTCTTCATTTGTATTTTTTTTTTGTAATTTTATTCACAGCACTCAATGAGAAGATGCCCTCTTATAGGATATTCGTATGCGTGAAGGTCGACCTCCAAATGGTCTCCTTTCCAGCCGTTGTTTGGTCTCGTCACTCGACGCGTTTTCTTTCTCAGCAAACTACGGCTATGAAAGGAGACTAAACGAAAGGAGACGACCAAACTTCTTGTATCGATGTTCGTCCCTCCCTTCCCTCCATCGTGAGACAAACTTTGGTTCTTGTCATAGTCTCTTAACTTCGGAAAGGAAGAAAAACGTTAAAAAAGTAAACATTAATGAAAAAAGTGTCTGAAATCCCCACTTCTGCCGTAAATGGGAGGAATGTCATTTATTTTTCTCACCATTAAATGATGGAAAGAACGCTCTGAAAGGTTAATTGTTGAATTTTCAGAAGTCATGGGCCAAATACGTAAACCTGATTAAAGACAAAAGTTTAAGTTGTTCTTGTCCCTCAGCAGGTGTGCCTATTTCTCTTCCTACGAGACAGACAGAGAATCAATGGTTCAAAGATGGCGTGAAACTCATCAGAGACAATCTGAATAGGCAACCGCTGACCCATACAGCAAAGAACACGATCTTGTTCCTTGGCGACGGTATGGGTATAACTACTACCACTGCTGCACGTATCCTGGCAGGTCAAATGTTAAACCAGTCGGGAGAAGAATATGTCCTTAGTTGGGAAAAGTTTCCGTGGTCTGCCCTGTCCAAAACATACAATGTAGATCAACAAGTTCCAGACTCCGCTGGAACAGGAACTGCCTTTTTGAATGGTGTGAAGACTAATGCTGGTAAGTCGAAAGAGGCAAACCTCTCTCTCTCGAGAAATTTCTGGACGCTCAACGTAGGAAGGAAAGTCATTTTTCTTTTTCCATTGGTCACTTGTTAGTCTCGTTACCAGTCGCTCACACTTCGTATTTGTTACGCTGAATGTTTTGCGAACGTCTGAGGATAGGACTTCGGAGTTGTAATCACAGTTATCGTCCCCTAATATATTTCTCTCTTTCTTCCAGCATGTTTCCTTTTGCTTTCCCTTGAATTTTTCTTCTAAGAGTTTGATTAATGTTCCTCTCTACCTGATAATAAACCCGACCTCAATATGGAGGATAAAAATTGAATAAATGCGTTAACTATGCAGGTATACATGCATCCATTGTTTTTTGGGTATCTTGCCCAATTTTCATTTGGTCAGCTGGGAAAATGTAGCTTCACATTTGGAACAATTACAAGCATTGGTGTGGTTGGGGATGTTTTACATCCCTTCCCAAACAATTTTCTGTGAAGAGAAACACCTTTGGACTGTCACTTCTCTAATTAAATGGACGGCATTGATGTGCAGTTCTCACAACGGTAAACCAAACATGTTCTCGTAATAACGATTTTCGTTGGATAAATCTATCATCCTTAACAATGAGAAATTGTTTACTATGGTGCATCCCGTTTCTGCTTATTTTGTATGTTATCAATCAGGCGTAATCGGTGTAGACGAGGCTGTAAAGCGAGGATTCTGTCAAAGTTTAAATGAAAGCAACAAAGTCCTGTCCATACTAACATTGGCAGAAATGGCGGGAATGTCAACTGGTATCGTGACAACAACGCGTGTCACGCACGCAACACCAGCTTGTCTGTACGCACATTCACCGGAGAGGGGGTGGGAGAGTGACCGCGACCTGAGGCGCAAAGCAAAGGATGACGCATCCAACTGCACAGACATAGGTCTGTAGTGCATGCAAAGTGGTTGGGTAAATTTTCTGCTGGATTCTAGGAGGTTTTAAAGTAATAACAGTTAATTACCATCGTTTGTCCCATGGGGTGATTACGATGCAAAGATCGATGGATACTGCACCATGCAAATATTCTTAAAATATTCCATGAAAAATCCATCACTCATTCTCCGATTTCCTATAGGTAATTAGTTTTTTTTGTTTGTCTGTAATTTTTTAATCAAATCTTTATTGATTTTATTTTCGTTTATTTTTTGTTTTTTTTTTCTGTGAAGAATTAAAAAATTGTTTCTCAGTGAAAACGCCTTAGCATTAACACAGTTTGAGGTTACTGTTACATTGAAAGTTTTTCCAAGGATAGCGAGTTCTACTCTCGTTCAAAGGATTTTTCTCGTCTCTGCAACAGCTTTACAACTCATTGAGTACCCGTTTGGAGATGGAATTGAAGTTATTTTCGCTGGAGGTCGGAGGGAGCTTACACCCAATAACGAGTCCGACCCTGAATACCCGGATTTGAAGGGAGAGAGGCTAGATGGCCGAAACCTGATTCAAGAGTGGGTGGAGAAATTTCCAAATTCTCAATACGTTTGGAACAAAACTGGCTTTGACCAGATTGACGTCAACAAGGTTGATCACGTTCTAGGTACGTTATCATAAAATTTGTAGGGTGAATGACTATTTCTCATGTGTAATTTAGTAAAAAGCTGAAGTTTCGGGCGTTAGCCCTTCGCCAGAGTGATTGCGAATCTGACGTAGGGCTAACGCTCGTAACGTCAGCGTTTAAACTCTTTACGGTGGTCAATTTACGTTATCAACTCAGTTGATAACGTAAATTACCCTGTTATACTCTCCCACCGACGCAGCATCACAGTTTCTTTAGAAACTTACCCCCTTTATTTCTCATGCGATTGAGGGACGGATGGATTGATTAACTGACTGATTGATTGATTAGTTGATTTATTGATTGAATGATTGATTGATCGATTGATTGACTAATTGACTGATTAACTGGTTCATTAACTGACCGATTGCTCGATTGATTGATTGACTGATTAATTTTTTGCTTCATTAAATGAATCAGCTCTCTATTGTCTTTTATTCGGGTATAGCTTTTTTGCCAGCATCGATCCAACTGAATATTACTTTATGGCATCAATGCTTTGCCAAATAAATATTAGAAACGATGAAGACGATGAACACTAAGAGCATAGTATTGTCTTCTTACTTAAGTACTTAAGAAGCTGTACAACGCTTGTATAATTTATCAGGTCTGTTTGAGTACAGCCATATGCAATATGAAGTCTTCAGGAAGGAGAATGAAACAGAGCCATCCATTGAAGAGATGACAGAGAAAGCCATAAATATCTTGCAGAAAAATCCAAAAGGATATTTTCTCCTGGTAGAAGGTGCGTAAGAGAACAATATCAACTAGCTCAGAAAAATATTACTATTTGGCTGAAAGGGAGAAATACTTTATGACTCTTTTTTGTTAAGAGAGCATCAGGCAGAGGGCTTCTTATAGAGATAATGTTCTTATTATCGGAAATGGGGGCTCCGATAGGGGTCCAAATTAAGGAGGGGCGCTATTGAAGCGTTTATAGCGAGTCATGTAGTTTTCAGTGAGTCCTCTATCGGGGATATCGAAAAGGTAGTTTTTTTCTTTCTTCCTTTTTCATTTCAGGTGGCCGCATTGACCACGGACACCATGGTACAAAGGCGGTGCGTGCCCTGAATGATGCTGTTGCTATGGCAAAGGCTTGTGAGAAGGCGACGGAAATGACCAATCGAGGTAAATAACAGCAATCATAAATTTCAAGAGCTGACAAGATAGCTTACGCGAAAAAACTTGATTGTTCCTTTGCTACGTCATGATGGTTTTAAAAGTAGAATCTTTCTTCGTGCTATAATCAAGCTTGGAATGTCACGAGTTGTCTCAGGTCACACTTGAATAACAGCAGTATTAAACCAAGAAAGCTTGGATCGAGTTCTGTGTAGTTCGGTGATAGAGCTCCAGACCCTGTCCAAAGATCATTGTTCGTTCTCGATGCTTGTACTCATTGATGACACTATGCTGTCCTACACCACGCCCTTGACTGATGAATTGAGCTGTTTCTGTTGAGTGGCGTAATCTATAGTTCTATTTTCGCTAGGAGTTAAAATAAGATTCTGTAGAGAAAATAGCTTTAATTGGTAGGGAAACAAAGCATTTAAGTATTACTTAAGTATTAGTTATGTTTTGTCGTTGCCGTGTTCAAATGGTTGTTTCATAAAACAGATAAACAAAAACAAAAACAAAAAAATAAGCAAAAAGAAACAAAACCTAAACACTCTCAGCGGCCATTCAAAACAATGAAGAATATGAAAAGGTGCCAAAGAGAGCTCAAAGAGAAAACAAACAAAAAGTGCCTGAAGCGCGGGGAAACGGGAGTGACTAAGAGCTGATTAGTTTTAGTTTCTGATTGGTGATGATGGTGCAGTTGTATTTTCAAAGCAATCGTAGAATAAAGCAAATCACACATATTGTAACCTCGGGTAACTTCCGAAAATCAACTGAAAGTTGCTTTATCACTGTGCTTCTGTTTTCCCTCACAGAAGATACTCTCGTGGTAGTGACTGCTGACCATTCTCACGTGTTTTCCATGGGTGGTTACGCTAAACGTGGCAATTCAATCTTTGACCTGGTAGTAAAAGTTGGCGAGACTACGCCGGACGAAGCAAAGGACAAACTTCCTTACACAGTCTTGGGTTATGCAAATGGACCCGGAGGAGAACGGGTAAATGGTACACGACAAGACCTCACAGGGGTGGACACGGGAGACAGTGACTTCGAGCAACAAGCCACGGTTTGGTTAAGCTCGGAAACTCATGGGGGAGATGACGTAGGTATGTTTAAATACTATAATGTTTTTATCTCCAGAAACGAACCAATAAGTTATTTGTTTTCATTTTAGGCCAATTTTACTTGATCTTTTCATTGTTTTGTTTTCAAGTCGTACTCTTTTGCAATCTGTTGAAGCTTTCGAAATTGTTTCAGGTATTCGACGATATAGTTTGAACTGCAATTTGGTCGAGCACTTCCCTAAGCTGTCACTAGAGACAGTGGTTCCTAAAATTGATAATTCGAAACAAACTCAATCATCGAATGATAAAGCAATCATCGCGCTTGGTCATTGGAAAGAAACATGATTTATCAGTGTCTTGCAGATCTACAGTTTGCCTCAGCCTTCTGCTTCAGGGAACAATTGATATGCAAGTCACTGAAAAATTACGATGTTTTGCTCAACCTCCTCAAATGATTGTTAGTTCTTGTTGCTCATCAATAAATTGTGGAATATACGAGAGTAGAGATAATATTAACCAGCTTAATTTGTTTCATTTCAACACCAACTTTCTAGCACAAAAAAAAATTTTTAAAAATTTATGGTAGATAACAAGAAGTAATATGAGACCCTGGCAATAGAAAGTTTAATCAAACTTGAAACCAAAACGTGTGGGAAGGCTGATCTTTTCAGAGTCTGATGAAAGCTTCCCCTCTGTTGCAGACTCTATTTATTAAAATTAAATATCATATTTACCTCAGGAATATATGCAGACGGTCCGGGAGCCTACTTATTCCGTGGTGTTGTGGAACAGCCGTATATATTTCACGTGATGGACCATGCCATGTGTTTAAGTGATAGCAAGCGGGATACGTGTGATAGGCACCCAGCGAGAGAGTAACGAAACTATAGAGAAAATTAAAACTGGCTGTTTTAAATGAACCTCAGTGAAATCAAAACGGCTCATCATAACACAGAAAAATATTACAAGGAGCTGACGAAAACTGAAACTGGCTGACGCGGGGTCAAAAGAAAGTGACCCGATCCTGTCGGATGTCTTAGGTTCCCGATCTGATTGGTGGAGAGGGCAGCACAAGTTTTCTTGTCCAATCAGAAAGAAAAGTAAAGAAAAACCAATGCAATTCCATTTCTATTTTTACATTCACTTGAAAATCTCTGTCAGACGAGTGCTTCAATGCGAGACTTTACTGAAATAAATCGCGTTCAATGTACAGTCAGTTGTCGGTTTGTTTTATGTTGACTCCCCTATAAAATAAATGGACGGACTCTGATGTCAATCCCAGTCAACTGATTACAGGTCCTTGCTGGAACCATGGTTAGGCGAGAGCATAATGTTAAAAATTAAGGACTTTTCAAAACTTGCAAGTCAATTTTTGGGATTAAATGCCATGGGAATCGTAAGCATAGTTCCATCTACTCAAATATTTTCAGTAAATAAGACAAACGAGACAAGACTCTTTTCCTTTTTAAACTTTATTCATGATGTGGTATTCTGGCCCATAAAAGCAAAGCGTATATGTGTTTGCAATTATTGTAAAAACATAAACCAAATGTAAACCTCGACTAACCCTAGAAGACTTCTTTTATAACCTTTCAATAGTCTCATGTGTAAACTAAACAAAATGAAATGTTGGTTACTAAAAAACTTAACGGTTATCGCACTAATTGCGAAAACATTAGATAGTATCACTGTAGATCTTGCCTGGCCCTAGAAAACCTCGACTTTAACAATTCAGTAGTCCTGAATTTCGATCACAGCCAACTGAGATGTTTGCATACTAGAAAGCCTGACAACTTTTGCAATTATGCTAGAAATGTAGTTTCACTGCAGATCATGATTAGCCCTGCTGAACTCCGTTAGAACCCCACAACTAACACTATAAAAACCAAACTTAAATGCGGTTTGTTTACTAAAACGCCGCCCTAACATCTAAGTCTGTTGGTGGCTGAATTAGGAAGCTGCATAAGGTTTACACACCCGATGATAATTTCAGGCACATCAGCTCATTTAATTGTTTGCAATAGTGTCTTGGATCCACTGAAGAACAACTCGCACATCAGCTTGGAGATAGGTTCAATTCTCCAATTGGAATTGGCCTATCTCCAAGCACATCAGCTTGGAGATAGGCCAATTCTCTTTTCTCTTGGTTAAAGCATCTGTGCTGAAGCCTATGTACCTGTGTTAACTGAGGAGCAATCATGTTTGAACGGATTTTGAGATGTGTTAACTCTGGTAAGTGAAAACGGAATGATGTTTTGCATCGCTCGGGATGTCCTCGTGGCAAATGAGAAGAGCATACCTTAAGGCGCACATGCCACTCCGAAAGTAGACGCATGCGCACCGAAAGGTAACAGTTTACGAGTCGTCCGCATTCCCCCTCCTCCCCCCTAAATAACGAAAAAATGAGAGGGTCATTAAATCAGAATGCAGAAATTTGAAAATTAGGAAGTCTAAGAACTCTGCTAAAGAAACGGAATAGAGTTTCTTTAGGTCATGACGAGACAACTGGTCAGATTAATTCTGAATGGAAGTATCCTGGTTCGATCTGTAACAAGGATTATTGAGTCGTGTATTTAGGCAAGACATTCCAGTTTCACAATAACTCTCCCCATGCAGGAGTATATGTGAGTACCAGCGAGCCCTCAGCGTTACATGATGAATTGCTCCGTGTTATAGACTGCCATGGGACTGGGCTGAGGTCTTACCTTTACACCACCACAGAAAACAAAACCAGAAAGAAAAAACAAACAAAAAACGGAAAGAAAACACGTACGCACACTTTCATATAGCCTTCGAGGAGGCCCTCATCAGTAGCTCGGTAGGACGCATGTTTCTTCACCCACAGGAAGATTTAAGACGAATCGGGGAGAGGTTGGCGGGAGGTCTGGCACTAATAAATGCTGGACCCTTTACAGAGTCACTTTGCTCATATTCTCCCGTCGGCGAAGAAACGCACGCGCAGAAGCGTTAATAACGAGCGCCTGCTCGCATGCTAATTTTCACTCGGTACCTACATCTTCCTCTGACACGACTTCAACTTGGACTTCTTTTAGCACGTTCGACAAAAGACCGCTGGCATTAGTCCTGGCCCAGCCAGTTTCCCAAAGGAATGAACCAAGCGGCAACCTTGTGGTGGATTTGGGCAAGCGTATGGTCCCTACATGATCGTTTAAGGCTACAGGATACTTCAGTTTTAACAATGCAAAGTCGTAATCGAGTGGTTTGCGGCTGTAGTTATGATGTCTAACGATTTGGTCAACACAGTGCCTCTGTTCTTCGCACCTTTCAATGGAACGATGGTATTCCCCAAGTCTGATGGAGCACACAGAAAACTGATTTAACCATTTTCTCTCCTAAAACCTCTTTACTGTCTGCCATACAGTTCTAATGATGTCGCTTTGGATAATTTTGCATTGGATCGATTAATTATGCCCCAACTGATATTCTTCTTTATTCTCATCAATTGCTTGCCTGATTTTTCATTTACATTTTAAGGAAAAAATTATGTCTTGTATTCTCATGGAGGTTAGAGGGTTTGGGGAACGAGTCAACGGTACAAGTCGAGGGGATGCTGAGTGTGAATGGGGATTGCAAGGAGGTTCTCTTTGATTCACTTGAAGAGATAACGAAGAAATAAACCGCTGACTACTGTCAAACTACTCATGGCAAATTTCAAATAAGTGTTACAAATACTCTGGGATTGTTTCGGCTGTACGTCGTTATACTCTGTGATTTGTGCAAAAACTGGCATTATCTTGGAGGCATATGGAGTGAAAAAGTAAAGCATCTGGCTATTTATTCACTCGCGTTTTGATTAGTTAATTGTTCGTTATGGTTACTCCAGATGCTTTTGGTATTGCGACGTTAAATCGACATGTACTCTTACCTTACTAAATAAGAGGATCTCACTGGAAACTTGAGTCAATTGCAAAAAATTAAGTATTTGCAAAACCCCACGGACAAGGCAGGCGCTAATGTTTCTTCCTCATGTGCATAATTTAGCGCATTAGACAAGTTTGTACTTTCTACTGTTAAACAGGGTCTATAAACGTACGTAAATTGATTGGTGAAGGAAACTCGTACACTACGAATAGATTTAAATTTCCTTACGATATTTCCAGATCTCCAGGATAGAGGCCGGTACAGTGGGCAGCGGTGATCACCCATAGAGGAGTCAAAAGAGAACCACTGCAATGCCAAGTGCGCATGCCTGTTTTCTTAAGTAGCTGCGCATGCCAGCGCCATTCGTCTGGACCAGATTCGCCTCTTGTAATGTTTTCACTGAGCGGCATTTTCACACCACAACCAGCTAGTTCTGTCGGTTAACAAATAAAAAAGCTTGAAAATTATTTAGAAAAGAAGTTGTTAGTTCCATCTAGCTTGGTTGTCGATCGTGGGCATATGAACGGCAAAAAGAGGTTCTAAAGTGCGCACTTAATTAGCGATAGAGATGTTTCATTTTTCTTTTCACCTTTTCTGTGTAAATTGCAGATGGCGTGAATATCGTTCCTCGCTGGTTTGGCTGCATAGTCTAAAGCTCTAAGTTTGAATATCAAGGTCTAAAAATTACATGATTCTCCACTGCAGTCGCTATACATTTGCTAATAAACCAGTTGGGAGCAGCCGAAAAAGTCCAAATTCATTGCTTTGGTTGGAGCTACGGGTCTTGTAGTTTGTTTTCATGTATTTGGTGCTAGAAGAAAAAGAGAAAAAGACATCGCCTTATGTAATATTTCTTACTTAGGTTCTAGTTACCTCGTTTAACCTCTGCAGCTTTTCCTTCGACTGGAGAAATATTTTTGCACAACAGCAAAGTAACACAAAGAAGGCCAAGAAGCGTAGAATTTAGAGAGCAAGTCATGTTGCTGTCCTCCAAAGGAGCTGTAAGAACCGCCAAGTTATCAGGATATGTACTGCATGTACTCTGACGTCTTTAGCTCTCTAGAGTAAACACATAATTTAGATCTAAACAAAACATATAGAAAAATACCATTCAGAAACCTAGAGACTCAGAAAACTGGAATCTGATGCTTTCCTTAAACAATGGGTTGTTGCTAAGTATTAAACACAGAACTTTTAAGTGCACTTAAGCATGAATGCACTCTTTTTAATTCATTAACATAATTGATTTTGCTTTGGGAAAAATATCTATGTACTTGAAAAATGGGAATTTTACCATATGGTGTACACTATGCGTATTTAACTATGCGTGTCTCATTTATCGTGATCGATATTCTACGGCCGTTACAGGTGTAGAATTTGCCAAGTGAAATAACACTTAAGGCCAGACATCTATCATCGACAATTCCCTACACAATGTATCTAATGAGACAACTATCCTTCAAATACATGCGTGGAAAGATATCGATATTCAACCGATGTTCAGTCAAGAACAAAAAGGTTCAATTATCGTATTGACTGAGAATATCCTCATAGCAACGCGATATCCTTAAGCGAAAAAACGCACTCGATCATTCTAAAAATAACTTGCGCACTGTAGAATGTTACGTTGAAGCATTGCAAGATAAATTAGGCCAAAAAGAAAGGGGAATAGATATCCAGGTGTTATCCAAGCTAGAGCTTGGATAACACCTGGAAAAGGAAGAGCTAAGTGTTTTACATCTAAACAAAACGTATTAAAACGTCAGATAAAACTCCCAACAACCCCGTGAATAACTGTAAAATAACGTACTTTCAACATATGCTCGTTGCTAATGGACTTTGGATTTTAAAAAATTGAAATTGTCTCTGCTTTTATTCATAAGTATGCTTTGTTCCGGCTTTTTCATTATTTCACAACTTTGTATTTTCGCTCAGACACGTTTTTTATTTTCGAAAAAGACCTAGTAAAAATTATACTTAAATGGAAAATGAGGACTACCTCTTGAACTGATCTTACTGAGTCAATGTGAGTCTTTTCGTGTCCCTTTTCCGTTCCCGCGTGCATAAAAAATGTTTTCACGTACACAGCACAATTGAGCCCTCATTAAGAGCTTATATTATGTTGTGTGCATTTATGAATTTTTAAATTACCATTTCGAGAGTTGCTTTTAAGGTTATGGAGGACAGAAACGGAGATAACGCGGAGAAAACCTTAGCTAAGAGAGCCAAAAGTGAAAGAAAACTGATATCAACAGATGCATAGCTAGAGAATTGAAATTAATTGCAATAGTTTTTAATAGTTTCAACTGTGATTAAAACCTCAGAGAGTGTAGATTCCACAGGACACTAAAAACTTGCGTACTACTCATTGAACACCTTCGTATAAAAAACACTTCTTTGGCAATTTCCAATTGTTCGTTATCGCCATCTTAACTGTCAAGACAGCAATCAGTGGTACAAAGATGGAAAGGATCTCATTCACCACAACCTAATGGAGGCAGAAATCATGCACCCTGCTAAGAACGCCATCCTCTTCATGGGAGATGGCATGAGCATTACAACCACGACTGCTGCACGTATATTGGACGGACAGATGAAAGGCAAAACAGGAGAGGAGAATGTGCTGAGCTGGGAAACGTTTCCCTAGTCGGGTCTGGCAAAAACTTAAAGCGTTGATACCCAGGGGACAGACTCGGTGGCTTTTGCGACAGCCATTTTGAGCGGAATCAAGGCGATTGGTGGCAGCGCAAAGAACACAAACTAAAAAAAACGTGAATTATACACGGGAAATAAGTCCGAGAAGTATGATTAAATGTGTAATACTGTTAATAGGGAATGACAGCTTTGATTAAGTTAATGCTTTTCATTACTCATACTTTGCTGTTGATTTCGAGGCGTTTCCGCTAGCTAACTGTTCACCCTTTGTTCTGCCAGATATGAAATTAATGGTAAAACACAACTTTGACTGTGTTGTATACAAATAAATATCAAGACTGATTGTGCTCTCCTTAGGGAGAAATAACATAACATCGAACCCTTGTAGTACCAGCGTAAATATGAGTTGTTAGTACTTATCACAAGAACGAATCAAAACTGATAGTACGACAGGAATTGCCTCATCTCTAAAGCACCATTTAATACCATTTATATTGGTTATCTAGATTAAACTCGACAAAACCAAATTCTTTTTAGGATTCTGAATTTTCAATTCTTCTATGTGTCGTTTAGGTATTATCGGTATTAATGGTATTATAAAATGGAGCTACTGTTCCTCTGAGACTTCAGAAAGGAGAGCAACATCTTCACGCGCTTACAGAGATGGCCGGGATGTCAACTGGAATCGCGACAACGACGCGCGATGGCGACAAAATGGAAGAAGCACTCGATGATGCCTCTGCCTGCTAAGACATCGGTAAAAATATCTAGGACCATGATCTTTACCGCGTATAATCTAACTATACGCGATTAGCTTTCTCAGCTTCCTTCCTCTTCTTCATCTTTTTTTCCTCTTCTTTGAACTTCGTTTTAAATTTCTCTCTCTAAACCAAGTACAAAAGCAGTATGCAGGCTATGTTACAGTTTTATTTGTTAAGTTTATTTTTTGTTGTTTTACTTTTCAGCCATACAACTTATAGAATTCGCGTACGGTGATGGAATAGAGGTTATATTTGACGGGGGAAGACGAGAGTTTATGCACGAAAATCAAACAGACCCCAAATATCCACACAGAAATGGCAAGAGATTGGACGAAAGAGTTATAATTCAGGAATTGGTGTAAAAGCATCCCAACTCGCATTACGTATGGAATCAAACAGGTTTTGACAAGATTGACACGAAGAAGGTAGATCACGTGATAGGTATGTGATACCGCGAAAAAGGATGAAGGAACTGAGTGAATTTTCTTAATTGAAGAAGTTCTACTCAAGCAGACGTTTTCTAGATGTTTCTCTTGAACTTGAACACAGTTAGTATACACTAGTGATTTTAGTACATATACTACGCAGACAGATTAAAAAAACTCCACACCATTTTCCAAGGAAATATCTGTTAATTGCTGTTTTCAAGTTTTTTATATTTTATTGTATTTTTTACAAGCCTCTTCCCTTGTTACATAATTCTAGCCAGATTTCTAACAAAATAACAATAAAAAATTCCCTCGTTTAGAAGCTAAACATAGAAACTATCGTGAGTCCCTCCGGTCCGTGCGAAACGACAGAAAACTCCAAACAGAACTCAGTCTTCTGATTGGTTATATAAACTGGATTTGATGGGGTAAAGCTTCCATCAACCATTGCACACAAAAAACAACATAATTTCACTTAAATTATATACTTTTTTATTTTTTACATCATATGCTATACATTTTGACTAAGGCACAGCGGTATCACTCTGTAAACATACATCTATTTCAGTCAAATGTGCCTGTTACATGAGAATGACTGAAGCTTAAACAAAACCGGTCTCTCCTACAAAGCAATCGTAAAAATCTAACTTTTCAACAGGAGACCAATGCACGCGAAGTTCTCTACTTTTTATTGTGCAGCAGTGTTTTCTTGATGTCGCTTTTCATCTTAAGTATCTTCAGAACAACAGAATGATCCAAGAAGCCAAAATGATCAGCGAATTAAATGAAGAGACACAAAAAGTGTACCCTCCATTTTTAACCGGCGGTTTGCTTGTTGTGACTGGTGCTTTTCCTCCCCGCGCCACGTGCTTTGCACATGATTCCTGTTTGCTGTTACTCAGACATAACGCGTGATCCATCACGTGGAACACGTACTGCTGTTCAAATACACCATGAAACAAGTATGCACCAGGTCCGTCCGCGTATACCCCTGAAATGATAACATGATATATAGATTTAGCTACACCTAAAAGCAGAGCTCCAGTCAGTTAATTCTATTTCATGTCACTTTAGTAAAACTCTTCACAGGTTGTTGAAGAGTTAATTTACAACAATTCAGTTGTAAATCAGTCATCATTCGAGATGATATGTAAGTTTTGATTGATAGAATTCATGGTTCTGAACCCAGGGACGAAAGAATTACCAGTAGAGGCATGTAAACTGCTTTTGAACAGCTTTTCCAAAGTAAGTAAGAGTAATTATTTCTAAATATAGCTGTTCTTTCTCAAGAACGTTTTAAAGAGAAAGATTTATCTTAATCCTCAAGGTTTACTGAGAAGAATTTTAATTCGCTCCATTTTTGCGTCGGCCAGGCGATAGGAAACTAAGGATGGAATATTTATCGAACACTAATGTCTATCTTGGTTGCTCTGCTGTTCATAAAGACATCTCATGTAGAAAAAAAAATGAAACGAAAACTTAAGCCAAATTATTAATGATAGAGAAACAGTCGCTCAGCTCCTTTCGTGGATAACAACTCGCATGCACAAGATAACTGATCTGTGGAGGTAGGTATTCATGGTATGCTATCAGGATAACACGAAATGAAGATCTTTTTACCCTCAATTGCTGTGACACTTACCAACATCTTCAACTCCGTGAGTCTCAGAACTCTTACGAACAGTAGCTTGGGTGCGATATACTTTATCCGTGGTGTCGACCCCTCTGAGGTCTGGACGAGCCCCAGTTAAACCTCCTGGGCCGTTTGTGTAGCCGAGTGAAGTGTAAGTCTTGTTATCGGATCCAACCGCCAAATGTCCGCCAGTTTCATTTACTAAGGTAAACATCGGGTTCCCGCGCTGGGGATACGCACCGATGGTGAAGACGTGAGAGTGGTCAGCGGTAACTGTTATCAGCGTTTCCTCTTTAAAGAAATTTTGCAGTTAACAGATTTTCAGAAAAAACAATTATAAGTTTCTGACAATGTCAATACGTCAAACAGTTACGCCTTTTGTAATTCAGTGTGGTGCGTCAATACATATAATGCATTCATCGAAAGGGGAGATAAATTTGATAACTAAGGAACGCGAAAAAAAGTTTACCTTTATTTATCAGTCCCTTTGCTTTGATGACCGCCTTATCCATGGCTACGCCATCATTAATAGCCTTAACCGCCCAATTCGCGTGGTGTCCATGATCAATCCGTCCTCCTATATAGACATCAAAGATACCCTGACTGTTTTGCGGTCATCATTCCAAAACATATCAAAGAAGTTTAATGCCACCTTAGGTAATTTAACCCTTTCACCCTCGACTGATCAGAGTTTAATTTCGGCTAACAGTATCATCCCTGAATCAAACATAAAGATCATGAGAATGAAGGAAATGATGGGCATGCGCAATTGAAGAAACTCCCGATTTTTAGTCAATTTCTCCTTGTAAGTATCATAGTGAATGTTTAGAGAACAATGTGGCAAGGCTTGCATTCTGTATTCTGATGCTCGAGTGTAGAGGGTTTTAAAACATACATCAAAAGGATTTATTCTGCGAATGCAGCTTCCGTGAATCTGAAAAAATGCCCGACATGTAACACTCTTTTGTGACCCTGAAAAATTCGAATGCACAGCTTTGTTCAGATAATATTTCTCCTTATGCAAAAAAGCAAAGGGTGTACATTGATTTGACAGAAAAATCAAGCGTACCCCAGAGGCAACAGTAACAACGATCTGTCGGTAATCTGTCGCCAATGCGTATTACATTTGCTTTTTACAAGGAGGATATACTTATCCTCTCTTGATTTTTTATAATTACGTGAGTTCATTTGGAGTACGAATGCTATGATTTCCTCTCCGTAAATAGGTGGATGAGCATGGAAATTTTAAAGGAGAGACCATTTAAGCTGTAAACTACCTTCGACAAAAAGAAAGTATCCTTTGGAGTTTTTCTGCAGTATTTTGATGGCTTTTTCTGTCATCTCTGCTATTGATGGTTCGCCAGCGCCATCTTCCTCTCGATCAACTTCATATTGCATGTGAGAACGTTCAAAAAGCCCTACAATGACGCAAATGCAAAAATTATGCAAAGCTACTTTTCTTTGGTCAAACTAAGCAGCCCATTTTGAACACTTTCTGAACCAACACAAACCATACCATTGTTTACCTAGATGTGAAGAGAAAGAAAACGAATGATTTAGAGAAAAACGAGTGTCATAAATAAGAGGCAACTTCCATAGAGTATCGAAAGCAATCCGTGATTGCAGGGCGTTTCCTTTAGTTCTCTCTACACGAATTCTGAAATAAACTAGCGACCTCTCAATCAATAAGAGGTAAAGTAAGATTACTATCGTAAAAGATTATTATCATAATTATTATGGATCACTATCAGTATTTGAGCAACTGTCCGCCTACCCCTCCCCTAACTCAACAAAAGTCAATTGACAACAAGTTAAGGTTAATGTTGGGTTAGGGGAGGGGTACGTGAGCAGTTGCCCAGATACTGATATTGATCCATTATTGTTATCATTATTATTAGTATTGTTATTTCTTCCTCTTTTAATACAAACCCGTAATTAATGGCCAATTGCGTTTTGCACACTTTAGGTAGTTCTGTGGTTTTCCTCTCCTTTTTTCGTTTTTTCTACTTATTTTTTTTTATCATTCTTTCTTTCAGTTCTCATTGTCTCCTCGTTATATTTCTCTTTTTGCAGTGTTTTTCTGTCGCTTGGACTATACCGTAACAATACAATGTCGAGTTTTAAACCTACCCGTTTCCAAAAACGGTATATTACTAAACCTTCCCCTAATACAGTTTTTTTCTGTTTAATCGTTTACATTTCGAACACAATAATAGACTGACACATCTGAATTATCCGCCAAAATCATCCTTGGTGGACTTCAATAGTGGCTCTGAACGGTGAGAGGATTGAAATGATTTATGCTGAAGAGTCAAGCAATTGGTATTCACTTACCTATCACGTGCTTAACTTTGTTCACGTCAATATTGTCAAAACCTGTTTGGTTCCACACGTACTGCGAGTTAGGATGCTTCTTCACCCATTCCTGTATCAGATCTCTGCCATCGTGTCTTCTTCCTTTTTTGCCCGGGTACTCAGGGTCTGTTTGATTTTTATGCATGAACTCTCTGCGTCCACCACCAAAGATAACTTCTATTCCATCTCCATAAGCGTATTCAATGAGCTGAAGAGCTTATAATATAATTTAGCCTGTTATTATTTATCACCTGCGCAGAGAGTGGGGAGGGGGGAGGGGGGAGGGGGGGTTGGAAGAATCAGTCGTTGCTGAATAAAAGGGAGGAACTATAGAAGATTGACTGCCAACAAGAGGGATGATTAGAATACTATAGAGCATTTGAGGAGGATCAGGTAAATTCTATTGTGACACAACCGAGATCCTCTAACCCCTCTCACCCAGGGGATGAATAACGACCGGCTCCTAATTTCCTTCGGCGACAGTTTCTGCGTATCTCAAAAACATTTTACGGGTGAACATTCGTCGAAACATCGTTAGAAACTGAAAATATCCACACATATGAACATCTAATTACATCACTGGGATTGACTTGCATTTAAAATCACCTTAACGATTCGAACCGTGAGATGATTCGATCATTTCCAGTGAATGATATCTCCGAGAAAAGAAAAAAAAGAAACAGATGAGACACTTTTCGTCAACAAGCTCATGACGGGCTTACCAATATCTTTGCACGAAGTTGCATCATCTTTCGCCGTTTCCTCCTTCTCCGAATCACTCTCCCAGTCGCGATCCACAGAATGCGCGAATGCACTCGCGGGAGTTGCGTGAGTTACACGCGTGGTGGTGACGATTCCAGTTGACATCCCAGCCATCTCTGCCAGTGATAAGAGAGATATGACTCTACGATCTGCTTTCCAAGTGGAGCAGTACCCTCTTTTTACTCTTTCATCCATTGCAAGAACGTCTAAAGAATCATACAACAAGGAATCAAAGTCAAAACCTTTGAACAAATTTTTCATTCCTTTTTTCATTTTTTCCCGAGCTGCTTTGGGGGATTCCGACGTACATTTTAGTCTATGCTCTCTTTTGATGCCCTCTTTCCTGAAAAGCGAATCGCCTTCGGGCTTTCCCTGCTATAATAGACTAATATGAAAAACTGTTACTCAGAGACTCTCCTTGCTATGTAACAATGAACTGAGAGGAACCTGCGTAGTTTGATCATAGAAAACTACTGCCAATTTATTCATGAAAACAGAGGGGAAAAAAATCGATACAGTGAGGCATTACCGTTTCCCAAGGACAGAGAGAAAATTTTTCTTGCTTTAAGAACCAATAAGATTGCAGGATTCGCTACCCTGCCCCCTTAGAACACACAATACTAAAACTACCCGTAATGCTCCCTGATGTCAACACGTCTGCTCTCGGTCCTATCCCTTCCCCGTCAATAAAATCCTGTCTACTTTCCTTTTGACATAGCATCATTTCGTAAAATTCCACCTCTATCCACTTACTATCAAGGGTCTTTATTCCATTCATAAACGCCGTCGCAGAAGCCGCCGAGTCTGCACCCTGCGTATCAACGTTGTAAGTTTTGGCCTGACCCGACCACGGAAATGTTTCCCAGCTCAGCACATTCTCCTCGCCTGAGTGGCCTTTCATCTGTCCGTCCAATATGCGCGTTGCAGTGATGGTTGTATAACCCATTCCATCGCCGACAAAGAGGATGGCGTTCTTTGCAGTGTTCGTGTTTGATTTCACCTTCAAGTTGTCCTGCACCAGTTTCAAACCATCTTTATACCATTGGTTGTTGTCTTGATTTGTGAGGATATCGTTTGCATTGACAACTAGGAATGAATTACTAGTGGTCAAATGTTTACTAAAATGTATCTCAGCAGTTTTGTTAGGGTGCTTAGAGTTATACTTGTTGTGATTTGCAACTTTTAAAATGCGATTCCCATTGATAATATTGCAGCCACAATGCACTGTTAATCTTACTGTTATCGCCGCGATAAATATCTCACAAGAGAAAGAAACTCAGGCTAAAATTTCAACCGACTAAAATTATAAGACAGGGAGAATTGCGAGAAGTTAGGAGCTAGAGTAAGGATTCTCAAGTCGACTTCCGTGTACCTTCCCTGACCCTAACATTTCCTTTCCAGAGGACTCCCTAAGCAAATAGTGAATGATTTTCGCCGTCTTGTACATCATCGACTTTGAAGTAGACAAACCAACGAATTTTTGTGTACCTGACTGTATTGCTTACAGTTTTAAAACAGAATACTGTGATCAAATCTCAACCCCCCACCCTCTTCCTGCTCCTCAACAAATGAACGGTCCCTTAAAACTTTAATTCTGGTTAGTATGTCTTTATACTCGATTGTCTTTATACCTATCAAGCTACCCTTGGGCCTCCCGCTAAAGAAGGCCCACCATTGTGACGCCGTCCGTCACAGAGTTTCACTGATGTTATTACCACATCTTCATGGCATCTGTGACCAATTACTTAACAGACGCGTGGTGAAATGGAATCTATTTGTTTTGCACGATATAAAAGCAGAATATGATGACATCATTTAGTCATCTTTCCTCCTTTAGATCTCAAGATTAAATAAGTGATTCCCAAGAAAGAGCTTGAATGTTACATAGACAAAAGAAATCAAGCAACATTTACAGATTTCTGTACTCTTCCTACTACAAAATGAGGGTTTGGCGACGTCATGCCGCCTAGATCAAATACGAATGAAAAAACCATCATCAGTTATACTATTGCACAAACTTTCATGAACCTAACTAAGGATTTTCTCCTATAATAACATGAAGTTTTTTGGCAACATCATTACATTTTTTAATCGACATCCCTTCTTCTTATTGTCAGCTATTAATGTTTCCAGTTACTGCAACTTTTTGTTTCATAGGACGGCCATAAAAGAATGTCGCTTGCTCACACATAACTGATAATGAGAGTATATGATTGGCAAGCTCTGGTAGACTTTTGACGCTAAGGTTGAGAGTTTCTGAGACAGACGTTTGGAGCGTCAGCCCTTTGTCAGAGCGATTACAGATGGACTAACGCTCGAAACGTCAGCTTTAGAAACTTGTCTAAATAGGCCAATTAACATCATCAACTCAGTTGAATAAACCAAATTATATTTTTTGAATGTACTCCTTTATTCTTTTGACATCACGGCTGGCCATGTTTGTAACGAACTTCGCGCCAGCCTGGAGTTGTTCGCACATGTTGTGCGTGCACGCGCATGCTCGAAATTATCGCTAGACTTGACCCCACATTGACCTACATATCCATGGCTTTGAAAACATAATTGAGAAAGATTTCAAACCTTGACGTTCCAGCGACGTCAAGCCGCCTAAATCAAATACAAATGAATGCACAATAAACTTTGAATTAACGCAAACATGGGCAAGAGTCTGGAAGCCAATAAAAATAGACTATGTTATGCATATTTCATTAATTTAGCTACATTTGATTGATTGAAGGCGCCTTTGAAATATGACTCTTAAAATGTCAACTTTATTAAGAAAATTGGTCTGCTTCTGACTGCGTTCTTCTTTAAGGTGTAACGAAGTAAACGGGCATATACATCAAAACCCCGTGCGGTTTGTCCGAAGTTACTTTTGAAACTCTTATGTAACTAACGCTAACATACGCGTGGATTATGCGCTGTACGCGTAATCCATAAAAATAATTTTTTTTTCCTGTTTCGATGATAGTCTTCGTTTTCAAACTCCACAAATTTCGCGGTGCTTAAAATTACTGTTCAAAGTCCTCGTGTTGTTCCTTGCTCAAACTGACCCTGTTGGTAACTTCAAGTTCCAAAAAGGACTTTTACTTGCGACTTACATTGTTTCTCGAGACTACATTTACTTCAGCCCCTGTGGTTACTCTTAGATATTTGTCCATGATAAACAAAAACTGCATTCCTTTGTAAATGAATATTTATCCTTTTTATGAAAATCAATGCCACTTTTCAATCCATCAGACCGTCCTATGGTAATCTTGTTCACTAAAGAGCGACATCCGCTTTCTAATCAGCCATGAGATTACGGAAACGTGCTATTGAACTGCCGGATTACTCTCGAAATTATGTACTGAGCGTCGGCTTTCCGCAGTACCAGGCGACAAACAGCTTCAATCTCATTAAATTTCAACGCAACGATTATACAACAGCTCGCAGATGTTTGGCTTTCGGGAGGAGAAGGGGGGACGTATGTTGAAAATCCAAGTTTTTTTCTCAACTAGTTGAAAACAAACGGCTTATCAGGCCGTTAGCCTAGGATCATACTCCATAGCAAATTTAGATATTTCAGAAACACTACGATCGAACTTCCATCACATCTTTCGATAATCTTGCGTTCTCAAACCTCCTGGCCCTGAACCAAAAAACATCTCTTTGTTTCTTTGTTTCTTTGTTTCATTTATCACTCCACTTGACTGGATGGATAAGTGTCGTCGGTAAATTTTGTTTATTCTCAACCGCAGGAAGAGATTAAAAATTATCCGACGGTCAAACAACAATTGATACCCTAACATGATGGAAAGCAAAGGCCGTATATATTAGCTTATCTTGGTATGTTCATCATGATGCCGATTTTTCAAAAGTATACTATAGCATGTAAACATCAAATCGTAAGAACTCCTGCGGCTATGTGCAGCAGTAATTGAAGCTAATTTATGGGTGACCCACGTGCTTAGGACGTGATAGAAACTCAGGTCATGTATGGCGTGATGTGTTTATTAAAAAAAAAATAATTCATTCTCAATTTGGAGTTGTATTTAAATTTTTCCTCGCTCTTCTTTTTCTGCGTGGAATGTTTGATACTTTATATTCCTTGTTGAATCTGTATTGAAACGCTGTGTATACCGCGCATTCTTGAGAGTAAACGGAAAAAGGCGTGTAAGTAGCTTTTATTAAAAAAACTTGAAGCTTCAAATTTGAACCGATTTTGAGTGGACTGTCCCCTAATTTCGCAAGCGCACATTCTTATACGCAGAAAATTCTTTACATATTTTGTGCTACACCTTGTTACTGATGGGTTAATTTCGGAAACAAGATATCGCAAGGAAGTGTTATTTGCGGAACTACTTGTAATAAATCATCATAAATCCTCGACAGAAGTTGGCGGTCCTTGTGTTGATTATTGATCGTTAAAGGATTGGACCTGCTGCAAAGTAACGCAATATTGCAGTCCATTACGTAAGGGCTGGTGTAGAAAATATGTAGTTAGCCTTTAACTCAAAGCTCAGGGTAAAAACCGACATGTACTCCTTGTTTCATCCAGGCGATTTGAGAAATTAGCGTGCCAATCGTGTACCAATGCTAAAAGAACAACGACTCATGCGGAAGACACAACACTCGCTGCGAAAGGAAGGCTACTTGTATCAGACACAGGGAAACGCTGGATTAACTTAACCTTAAATTTTAGGTAAACAAATTTTTTCCCTCTGTTTAGGGTCCCATCAACCGCCACATCTCCATTTTGTACAATCAAAACAAGAAATAGGGTTTGGAGTTTACTTCCCTATAAGCTCAAGAACGAACCCAACACATACGCTGCTAAACATCGTATTATATTACTATTACTGTACTGTAATAGGTTTATAGCCTTTGCCAATGTATGTAGGTAGAAATATTTCATTTACACAGTCATATGACATTTGAAAGACTCAGTAAGGTGTTGATACATTGCAAAGTGCCTCACCTGCAGCGATGTATATTGCTAGTATCACTCCACCAAATTTCATCGCGCTGATAGGTGTGTTGACTGTGCAGAGAAACAGGATGAAATTTAAGAAGATAGTAGAGTTGTGTTGGGTTTTAACTTCGCTCCGTCATTGTACTTTGTACTTATGTCATGTCATGTTATTCTTGGGTCCAATCCACGCTTGACACGAAATGTCAGACTGATCAAATTTGTTTTGAAATAGTTGAGCGCTTTTAAGATGAAAGAAATGCTTCGTATTATAATTTCTTCGTGGAATGAAGTCAATGTTGCTTCAGCGTTTTACGGAGGTCGCGCCTTCTGTGTACTAATATATTGTGGAAAAATCTCCGAGAGTATCTTTTGGTGAGTTTTACGGTGTTTTTCGAAATCATAGGGGTTCTGTTAATAATTTAACTCCTTTCCAGACATGATTGACACTTTTAAAAACCAAATGCCCAATAAAAAACCGAGACCGACCCGTCTGGACTCTTCTGTTTACGCTTTTGTTTTTTTTTTTTGTTTTGTTTTGTTTTGTTTTTTTTCAGTTGTGGTCTCCAAACTTTTACAATAGAGTTACGAGAGCATAACTGACTGAGTTACAAGAGCATAACTGACTTTAAGGCGCGACTGACTTCCGTTTTTTACCAAATGCAGTCGGTTTGTACCTTAAGTTGAGTCCGTTCTTAGTCAAACCGCTGATCGATTCATACATTTATTCGAAATGCCTCACGTACCAGGTTACGAAAGGTTAGTAGAGTCATCGAGTAAGATGCAAACAAAAAATCTGTTGTGCTCTTGTAACCTTCTTAGCAAAAACAACTTTTTTATTACCTAGCGCAAGGTAAGTGTGAAATTATAATAGAAAAGTCTATTGTTTGTACTTGCGACTTTTTTTAACAACAACAGCTCGTGTAAGTGTAATAGTTTTTCCCCAATGTTAACACGGAAAACATACTTTATTAGTTTGGGTACGAAACTATCGAGCTAGGTACGAGACGACTCAACTGACTGGGTACGAGATGACCTGACTGGGAACGAAACGACTGTGGGTACGAAACGAATGGGTACAAAACGACTGTGGATACGAAAGAACTGTTAACCGGTGTACTCACTAAAATTTCACGAAAAGAACCTCCTACATGACTCTACGTGGCTGACTCCTCAAAACCTCATTTTAATTTCACCTCTTTGAACAATTATATCGTACCTAAAACAGTATCTTGACATACGAATTTTTCTGAGATACGGATTAAAATTTTGTCATAGGACCCCTCATTGGCCTTTTTTTGTGGGGTTTGCTTTTACATTTAAGGCCTCGCAGCTAACAAAACTGCTGACATTAGCAGAGGGTACATTGAAGAAGGCGAAACAAAGCATGCATCGTTGTTCTTTACTTGTCCTCCTCGTTTAATGTGCTTGTCACATGATTTCTGTTTGCCACCACTCAAACACAGCGCATGATCCATGACATGGAAGAGGTACTGTTGTTCGACCACACCGTGAAACAGGTAGGCCCCAGGCCCGTCCGCGTAAACTCCTGAATGGATCAAAAAAAATAGCGATCACTTTCATTTTACCTACAACGAAGGTGACTGAAAAGTGAACATGTTTGGAAGTACTTCCTGAAAGACCCCAAAACTTCAACTTATGTTGCATGCGCTCTACGAATTAAGAAATTCCAGCAACAGTAACGTGTGCATACATCTTTAGAATTCTCATGTATTCAATTTCAGCTTGGAAATCAGGTGACTCCGCTTAGCGCTTTCCCCGGGAACAGAACGCTCAATCGCCAGTTATTGCTATTGATATCCGTTCTCCTTATCCTCTGGGCGATCAATGGGCATTGAATAGAATGCATGAGATTTAAGATGTCCAGTGAAAAAAAAATTTACTTAGCTGAGATACACAAATAAAATTGCACCACCGGCAACGTCTGGCAAACGTTATGTTAAATAAGGCTCAGCGACTACACTGTAATTTATTAGTAATTTGCTTTAACGCATGCGCTCACCAAAATCAAGGCTTCATTTTACAATTTAAGTCCAAAGTCTGAGCATTTAATCATAATCGACTTCTAGCTGCAGTGTATTTCTTATAAAATAATTCATGAGGAAGGTGATGTTACATCATGGAAATATCAACATGATTATAGTTTTTTTCCCATATTGCCATTGAAAGTTACATCGATGTCAATTACTTTTTGAAGTTTAAGTCTTTGACATCATTTCAGTGCTTACCAACATCTTCAACTCCATGAGTCTCATAACTTTGTCGGACAGTAGCTTGTTGTAAGAAATCCTTGTGTGCTGTGTTCACCCCTCTAAGGTCTGCACGTGGCCCATTTAAACCTCCTGGACCATTAGCGTAACCAAGGGTCGTGAATGTCTTGTTTTCCACATCCACAGCCAATTCTTCAGTCAGAAAACGTACTGTACCAAATATTGGGTTTCCCCGCTTCGGGTACCCGCCGACGGTAAAAACGTGTGAGTGGTCAGCGGTTACTGTTACAAGGGTTTCGTCTGGTGGAGAGAAAATATATTAACTGCATAACTATGTCATGCTGGGCCGTTTTCTCATAGGAAAATAACTAAGACAGTTTACATGAACAGTTTTCCCTCCACTACGACGTTTACTTCAACTGCTTGAAGACTCTTAGTGTTTTTGTAACTTCTACGGACGCGAAGGTTCGGAAATCATTAATAGACATGAATCGTGCATATTTTAGGCTCTGCTAATCTCGTTGACCATGTATTACTCGCGATTCTTCCGTGACCACTTGAGAGAAGTAATACTAAAATAACCAAGAATATTGAGCAGGTAACGTACAGAGACTAATTGGAAAGAACTGACACATAATATTAAACCGAAACTCTCAAAAATACCCCAAAATATCTTCCGTGGGAACTAATCTTTAAATAAAAACCCTTAACCGGCCAGGTAATCAGTATCTGTAAATATGGAAACCACATCCTCTATGAATAACCATGGAATGTAAACTCAAATTAAAAAAAGCTCTTCAGTTCTAGAAAACATGTCACAGATCTTAAGCACGAACGCCCGGAACATCCCGAAAATACTATAAAACAGACAGGACAATATACAATATATTGCTTATCCAACCGAGAGCAAAACTGAATTTTCTTTTTGCGTGCCGCGTTATATAATTGAGCTGAAAGGGAGAACTGGCAAAGAGAATTTCAAACTATAAAAAAAACTTTCTGTTGCATGTAAAGACTTTTTATGAGTGGGTGAGAACAAATAACCAATACTCTAATCCATTTTTTTCTCCTTTTTCTAGAATGAGATGGAAGCAATGAGATGCGAAGGGCCTTCCTAGAAAGTCACACATGGAAGAACGTGCAACTGTTGTTTTAGTACCTTTGTTAATCATTTCCATGGCCTTAGACACCGCTTTATTCAAAGCTACGGCATCGTGAAGAGCTCTGACTGCTTTGCCATCATGATGTCCGTGATCAATACGTCCACCTGAAAAGCCAGTTCAATATTGAGAGTACTATTGCCATAAAAAGCGAAGTGAAGTTGGCAGGCTCTATTTGAACACACACGGTTATTTGAAATGAACTGTCAATACTCCTGTTCAAAAAATGAATATAAAAGCGATCTTCGCAGTAATGAACAGTACTTAAGCAGTAGCAGTATTACACTACACCGGAATCGCAGAGGTCATGGGTTCGTTCAAATCCCATACAGGCCCAGATTTTTTCAGGCCTTATTTTCACTACTGCTTAAGCAGTGTTCTTCACTGCCACTATTGCTTCCATATTAATTTCTTTATCCGCAATTCATGTATACGATTTTCATATATTTACAGTCACTTAATACTCCTATTATAGCAAGACATATCCTGTTGGTTAGGGGATATCATGCAATGATTGACGTCGCCTGAAGTAATGTTTTCTAATTCCTCAGAATGACGAGCGTCTTCGAAGGGAAAAAGGTTTTATCTTCAACCAAAATACCACGCCAGCTGGAACTTTAACGAGGTTTACCTAACGCAGCTTTACCATCCGATACTCAACTTTCGAAATTTAATTTTTTTCACGTTACAAACAGAGAACATTTTAAAATAAGTAAACAATACAATTTTGTCTTTAAAATTCCCTGTCATTTTTCGTAAAGCCCGAGTTTAGCTCGCTCGCTTATCTGCCAAGAAATTTCGTTCCTTGTGTTCCTTAGTTGGCGAAGGCATAAAACTGACGCTTGGGATATTTCGGCAAGATAATGGGTGCGTTGTGGGAAGATTTTTTTTTACTTGCCATTATTTCGCAATTTTCTGAACACGAGCAACTATATAAAATAAACCCTCAAAACCGGGCCCTGTTCGGTTGATGAAAGGCCAAAATTTCGCAAACAGACAAAACAAGGTTTTCCATTTATCCCCCTCAGCCTTCGCTTCTACCTGTGATTTTGTGATTCAATTGAGAAGCAGAATTAAAATAGATATACATCCTAAGTACCTTCGACAAACAGGAAGTATCCTTTTGGGTTTTTCTGAAGTATTTTGATGGCTTTTTCAGTCATCTCTGCTATTGATGGTTCGCCAGCGCTGTCGTTGGCTCGGTCCACTTCGTAATTCATATTGGAGTACTCAAAAAGTCCTGGGAAAAAAAAAACGAGATTTTTTTATCATATGCCGGCCGAGAAAAAAAGAAGATCCTCCAAATGAAAAATAAAATTGTTCTCCAAACTTAAATTTTAACGGAATCTTCGATACATATTGCACAGGCCCCTAAATCCCTTCCGAGGCAAAAACATGGTACCCTGACTTTTACAATGGATCTTTCTGTGGCTATCTCTATCTCCTAGTCTATAACTTACGAGGCTTATGGATTTTTCCCAGTATGACTTCTCAAAGGGTAAGGCTGGTATTTCTTCCCTGAATAGGATGCTAGTCTACCCATCGCAAACACCCATTTGTACAAAAAAGTCCCAGCTGGAACGTAACCTCTCGCCCTAAAGAACCCCCTACCCCCTTCACCCAACAATCTCTTAATATTTCCCGACAAGATTTCAGCGCGCTAACGATTAGATTTTCTGCTTTGATTGTGCAGAGAAATCGAGAGAATAAAAAGAAAGCAGTTTGACTGATTAAATACCCATTAAACGATTAGTCTTTTCTACATCAATCTTGTCAAAACCGGATTTGTTCCACACGTAATGCGAGTTGGGATGTTTCTGCAACCACTCCTGAATCAGGTCTCTACCGTCAAGTCTCTCTCCTTTTTCATCCAGGTATTCAGGATCTGTTTGGTTTTTATGCATCAGCTCTCTTCGCCCTCCACCAAATATGACGTCTATTCCATTACCGTACGGGTATTCGGCAAGTTGTAAGGCTAAAAAAAAACGATCTGTTTTAAGTTTAGCTCACTTTCATCCTGTCTACAAGGTTACAGCTGATTTTTCCAGCGGTAGATATAGCTTGCTAAATAGGTCCTCTTTATTATTGGCGCTACGGCACGAGCGTTTCTTTGACCGCTGGAAAGATCAAGGCTTGAGCAAAGAGAGCTAGTGAGAGGTTTGTAAGGAGTCTGGCACTAGCAGTCGGTCCCAGACCCCTTACAAGGCTCTCGTCGGCTACTCTAAATAGAAAAGGCAGAACACACACCGTCTTCTGAGGTAGAGCGCATATCCTGACAAAAAGCCTTTTCAAATCCAGCATTTTGTTTCCCAATACACTGGCAAATTTCTTCCCTAACAAGCCCCTTTTATTCCAAAAAAAAAATTTGCTTGTCACCATCCATCTATATTTAAACTGTCGAGGAAACTTTTCTTCGTGATGAATAACGTTAAATTTTACCAATATCTTTGCACGACGTAGCATCGTCATAAGCTTTTGCCTTTTTATCCGCGTCACTTTCCCAACGACGGTCCACAGAGTGCGCGTAAGCACTCGCGGGACTCGCGTGTGTAATCCGCGTGGTCGTGACCAGACCAGTTGACATTCCAGCTAACTCTGCGAGTGACAAAATCGAAATCACTTCACGTTCTTTTTTTGCAGATGCGCATCGACCCCATTCGACGTTTTCATCCATTCCAACAACACCTGAAAAGTGCATAGAATTAGTTATACTCATGTCTATAAATGGCGCACTGCCCACTTCCCTCTGAGAGAGGAGGTAAGGTTTCCGATTTCGGCATGGGATTGCGCGTAGTCCTGGATTGTCTATTGTGCCGTGTGTCTGGATACACAATTACCGTGCGTATCACCGCCCGGTATCAACATGTATAAAAATTGCGCCTACTTGCAATGTTTTCATTTCTTCTAGTTGGACGTTGCGATCAATTTTCTTTTGGTTTTACGACTCTCAGTCAAAATGCGCTTTATTTATAATCAGTCGATATCTTTTTTACTTACCCTGGTCTGTTTTCACTCCAGACAGAAACGCCGTGGCAGAGCTTGCAGAATCTGGACCCTGTTGATCGACAGCATAAGTCTTGACCAGAGCTGTCCAGGGAAACTCCTCCCAGCTCAACACATTCTCTTCACCAGTTTTCCCCTTCAGCTGTCCGTCTAAGATACGTGAGGAGGTAACAGTCGTAATACCCATTCCATCTCCCATGAAGAGGATGGCGTTCTTAGCAGTGTTCGTGTTTGGTTTAACTCTTAAGTTGTCTTGGATTAGCTTCATGCCATCTTTGTACCACTTGTTGTTGTCTTGATTTTTTGGAATGTTGCCAACGACGACTAAGGAGTCAAGGATACTTAGTTACCTCATGCAATCTAGACTACGAGCGATCTTTCCCTTACAGCGAAGTCCATCTCCCGAGTAAAAAGATAAAAACAGCGAAAAAAAAAGTTTAATGCAAGCACGCCGCGTGGAACCCTAGGAGTAAAGAGGGTTTGGCGTGCTAAAATCAATGTTTTTCTTTCGTCGCTGAATTTTTTTGACTTGCGCTACGGATTTCGCCAAATGCAGGGACTTCTCGTAGTCTACATAAAATCCTGTAACCTTGTTAAAATAGTCTTACGAAGAAGATGCACATCTATATATACTCCTTATTCGATTGTTTCATCTGTCAGGAATACGGACGGGTATTTTGCGCGTTGAGATACTTTTTCGAGTCCCGTAAGGGCGAGGAAAAATAAGAGTGGTGTGCAAAATTTCGGCCGTATTCTTAGTTAAATAATCGAATATGGGATTTGCTGTTCTTCTATTATTTAATTTCAGTTTGTGATATTTTGGCTTCTCAATATACAGTGTACAGTCGAACCTGTATAAAGCGGCACCCTGTGCTAAGGGGCGGTAGCCAAAGTCCCGAATTTGTTTCCCCTTCTCATCACTGTAGTTTTTTGGTCGCGGTCACCTTCGAGTGAAACCCAACGACCTGTTTCTATTGTTTACCACCTGTACTGAACGATCACTTAAATCGGAATTCAAATCAAACTAAGAAAAATCTTTCAGGTAAAATTTAATCCATAGTTCTCTCCCGAAATCAATATAAGTAATATGTTTGAGCGCGTTTTTGTACATTATTGGTCTACTAAGGCATAAAATGGCGTTTTTTATAATGTTTTTTATTACACCCCTATTCTGTGGAACCCGTATTAAGCGGTCAACATTCCTATGGGTGACCGCTTAATACAGAATTGACTGCATTTAGGTCTTGGTTGTTTTTCAAACGTTAATTTATTTTCCGTATTAACTTATTTGTCCAATTGAATCATTGGTTAATAAGGTAAAGTCTGAGCAAGAAATCACATTTACAGCTACTTCACATTACGTCATGTAGCTGTCAGACAGTCTCGTGAAGCGATTGTCGGAATCCGTGATTGGTACTTGCGCTATTCGACACGATCAGTTTATCGGTGGCCGGAAACATCAGAAATTAGAACACCAAGTCTTTTAATTTGTTTATGAATTACTATGATCACATGCACGCCAGAGCGTACGTGTCAAAAAGGTGCTACTTTCACGTCTTTTAGAACAATTGCCTTCTCTTTTAATGGCGGTTGCTTTTAGTTTATAACATAGTGATGTTGTGATGAACACTGTAGCTTTTTATTTGTTTATTTGAGTGGGTACGAACACGCGAGACCAGCAAAGAGCATAAATTAATCAAATCAAACATCACAGAATGGGATCTGCTTACCGGGCGCCGCATAGAAATCTTCAGTGTAAAAATCTCTAAGCTTATAACTTTCTTTACATGCAAGGCGTACCGCTGTGCAAACGTCGTTAAGATACAACCACATGGTTGTCAACGATTACATATGGCAGGAACCTACGTCTTCCATTGTGAAAATTTAGGTCTTACATTTCTCTTCCAGCCATGGAAATATACTGGTTTTCATTATCGACTGCAATAACTTCCGAATGCAGTTTTCAAGAATTTTCATAGTTTTAGAAAGACTAAATGGGTGTGACTGTTTGCAGCGCATAACGTGAATTAAAACGTTAAGCTATTGACGCCGTACTTGAGTGACGCAAATCTACGGCCTACTATGATTGAATTGTGGTGTTAAGAGCAATTTTCAAACTGAAACTTACCCAGTATGAAGCAAAGTATCAAATATAAACGCAGCATATTCTTTTTAAGCTGTAACAAGCTTGGTTGAGCACTTGACACAGTATAAAAGTGCATGAGGTACCATTCAACGCCCCCTTTTTAATCAACAAAGGGAATAAGACGAGTAATAAGTTAAATATTTCATCCGCCCGGGTAGGCGACGCCGGAAAATGGATTGCAGGCGCTGACCGCAGGTAGCCCAGGGTCGCACAATAAGCTTTGTTAATGTTCGATCCGCTTAGCCGTACCGGAAATGGCATTAGGGACCTTAAGCAAACCACGACGGCGACGGCAACGAGGACATGGAAAAACAAAAGATCTAATTATCAGAACAATAGCTCAGCACGTGCGTTTCAAAACTTTGTACATTTCTTAGCCGTCGTATGCAAGACAACAACGTGAAATCACCACAATCTGCGTCGTCTGCGAACCGAAACCGCGACGGCAAATTATTTTAATTTCCATTTGGAACTCAACGCTTCTTTTATACGTAATGCTGAAGTTGAGGTATAGCGCCTTATGAGACGGTAAACAAATGCAGGCATTCTAATTAAAGGCAGAAATTAATTTTTTTAATCAAAGTCTTCCTTGGCGTTGCCGTCCTGAACACCATTTAAGGTCATACATACGGTACGGTCGTACATACGATCGACCCTTAAGGCCAATATTTTTTTTATACTTTTTCCAAATCGAGCTTAACTTCACCGTTTTAAAAATAGTTTTCATGAACTAATTTTGTAAAATATTTAAATACGCGCCAGTTATTCGCAAAAACGTATTTTCGAACTGAATTCTTCAGTCTGCCGAAGTGTGAAGAGCCAATTATAACGTTTTACCATTGTGACTCCAAAGATGTTTTTGGCGGCAAAACATCCATGTTCGTGACTTTCAATAGCACAAGAATTTGATTTCAGTTGCGCATGGTGAACTTCCCCATAATTTCTGGGTATCTAACCAGACTTTGAATAGGGAAGGATAAAAGAAGAACAATCCTTCTTTCAAACCCTAGAAGAAGCATGCTTGAAAGAGCCAGACATTTAATAAATTCGACGACGAATGGCGTAAAAATCTCTCCGAAACAGAGAAGGGCTCGTATCGCTGCTGCTACTGATCAGCGACCATCAACGGGCTCAAGACACTTAAACCTCGAAATCCAAATTGCCGGCAAGTGGAACTGATCTAAAGACTGTCACGCACACCTCCTTAATTGCTTCCCGCGACCCATGTTTTTCTTGATAATTTCCCACGATAAATCGTGTGGGGAATTTCCTTTTTTCGCGATTAATCTCCTGTACTGGGCTCCGACGAAGGGCGTATCGGCTAAACTTGACAGGAAAATTGCAAACCAATCAATAGGAAATCGGTTGGCATGTACTAAAACAGAGACAATAGACGATTTTGTGACAGAACGTAATCACGAAATGTAGAATGTTCCGTCACAAAATCCGTCGTCCACCATCTACACGATAGTCTGCTATTGCAGCTGGGATGCTTGTCTGCGATGCAACCTCGTAGCTTATATACTTCATCCTTTTTAAACCCTTTAACTCCCAAGATCTCATAAGTAATTCTCATTACTGTCTGCCATAAGTTCTTGTGATGTTAGTTTGGAGAATTTGGTATTAGATCAACTTACAATCTCTTGATTAATATTTTTCTTTAAATAACGAGCTTTGCGTCGGAAATAAAGTTTATGCAAATTAGCTGGCTGCACATTGAACGTGCAGCCAGCTAATTGGCATAAGTAATTTAAGCCAAGGTTCGACGCCTCTTGGTGGCATGAGGTGTTCGCTAAACATTCCAGGACATCCGATAATCGCTTCAAAAAATGTAATTATGCTCCCCTCGAATGAAATAGAAAAAACCGCAACTTCCGTTGATTACAATTCTAATCATTTTCAAGATGCAACTCTACTTTGTTCACTCATTTTCCAGAAACAAGAGTCCAGAGAAATGTCTCATACAAACTTAACGGGTCTAATTCGAAAAAACTTAAAGGGCGGTACGCTAAGCTTATTTTCTCTGTAGAGAGAAAATACATGTGTTAAAGAAGACAACAGTAAATCGTTAACACAAGGTCCACGAATATTCCTGACCAAATTTTACAGAAACATAACAGGAACAATTTAAAACACGTAAAACGAAGAAACTCAAAAATAGCCTAAAAAGCGGCACAGGTAAAGCTGATTTCACCTCCATGATCGAAGATCTCGGCCCACGTAAGGTTAACTCCGACAAACCCTTCTTTATACAGGTCATGGTTTTTAACTTTCAAAGTCCAGAAACTGTGTTGATTAGATAATCCAGAGAATACACATTGTTTTCAACTGATGGCCTCCTCGTTCGGTCTTCAAGCTTCGGCGCAATGCAATTATTCTTATAATGACCTTTTATGTGCGAAGGTTCAGTCAGTTTGGAACGGTATCTTTAGCTTTTCCGAAGACATCAGTCTTGTCAAAATCGACTATAACAGGGGAGAAGCTGGTCTAAAATATCGTTATTGCATTTTAGGTCATTGGGAACAAATTCACACGTATGAATATCGTCTCACGCGACTGCCGAGTTAGGAGGGATAAGAAAAAGTTAAAAATAACCCTTAGGTATACACTACCCAAGAGGGTATAAAAGAGATTAAAAATAACCCTCAGGTATACACTACCCAAGGGGGTATAGAAGAGATTAAAAAATAACCCTCAGGTATACACTACCCAAGAGGGTATAGAAGAGATTAAAAATAACCCTCAGGTATACACTACCCAAGAGGGTATAGAAGAGATTAAAAATAACCCTCAGGTATACACTACCCAAGAGGCTATGCAAGAGATTAAAATAACCCTCAGGTATACACTACCCAAGAGGGTATAGGAGAGATTAGGAATAACCCTCAGGTATACACTACCCAAGAGGGTATGCAAGAGATTAAAAATAACCCTCAGGTATACACTGCCCAAGAGGGTATAGGACATATTAAGAATAACCCTCAGGTATACACTGCCCAAGAGGTTAAAGAAGAGATTCAAAATAACTTTCAAACATACACTACCCAAGAGGGTATGCAAGAGATTAAAAATAACCCTGAGGTATACTCTACCCAAGAGGGTATGGAAGAGATTAAAACTAACCCTCAGGTATACGCTACCCAAGAGGGTGTAGAAGAGATTAAAAATAACCCTCAGGTAAACTCTACCCAAGAGGGTATGCAAGAGATTAAAATAACCCTCAGGTATACACTACCCAAGAGGGTATGCAAGAGATCAAAGGTAATCCTCAGGTATACACTACCCAAGAGGGCACGAAAAATTGAATTCGCACTAATTTATATCAGGAGACCGCTCTTTGTCTGTACTCTTTCTTTTGACTGAAAGTTGAGGCATCCACCATTAACTTATATAATTATTATCCTTTACTGGTTCCCGAATGTCTTTGTCAAGCTCGGCTATTCTTGACTGACATTATTGCAATTTCCCATGATATTTCTACTGGAGGCATTTCCCGCCTAAAGTGTACGGTCGAGGGCGATTTGATTTACCGCATCAACAACAAGATTATGTTTTGAGACCTCGCGAATCTGTCTAATTAGTCCGGCACAGAGACCACTTGAAGATATAAAATGCATATTGTTTGGTTACCTGGCGTTGAACGAACAGCCTTTGTTGGCGCGCTTGAGACCTGCTGGCGGGACAGAACGTATTGTAGTCATCGCGGAATCGACGAAACAATTCGTTCTTTGCAAAAGCTTTCGGCCTGATTTCACATTAACTTTTCTTTAGCACATAACAGGACTTTTTGGGGTCGAGATTGGATCCCGTAACTATAGAAAGCTCAGCCGATCGATGGAAGACTTCAGCCTCCATGATAAGATCGCGCCAAGTGATTTCGATGCCAAATTTCTTGTGTTTTCGTGATTGAAATTCGAGCATAGATGCAGTATTAACTATTAGGTGAACCTTTAACTTATAATCAACACGTTTAAGTAACCGCATAGACACCTACCGACCGCAAACGTTGATGTAATTCTCGACACTGATGACAGAAATGTAGCGCCTCCGTAGCATGCACGCTGCGAATTTTTTTCGGGGCCAAAGCTCCTCAATTGATGGGGGGGGGCTCATCACTTGTCTGATTGACATTGTACTGATATTGTAAGGAGAAATTCTGTCTTGGTAACTCATGGAAATTGAAGGGTTAATTTAGCATTTAAAACAGAATGTAACTCTCTTCATATTGGTAAATATTTTCATTTTAAATGAAACTCTATCGGGGGAAGGTACTTAATCTATTCTCCCAAAGGTCATTATTTGGCGACCATACCGCTGTCAAGGAGCCAAAATGACCCTGTACCCGAGGTTGAGAGCGACACGATCGATCAATGAGACCGTAGTTCATCTCGATCAAGACCCCGCAGCAAGGTGCTCTATAATCGAATATGTTGCCATCCTTTGTGAGAAGGGGAAAAGCGGAGTAAACTAATGTTACTGGAATGATTTAAGACGCCGGGACAGCAGAAAAGAGTAGAGTCTTTCGAAGCTGAGAGAATCAACTTGGTAAGTCATTCATCTCGGCCTTATCCGCATTACGCTTTTAAGCGTAGGATGATTTGTAAAAACAAAGATATTGTGGGTGCAGTTTAAAATTACAGCAGGCTTCTCTGTAATGGAGAAAAGCGCAAAGTATAAGCGATGTGAGGAACCTCTTGTGTATTGGCTGTCAGAGAAGTGAAACTAAACTTAAGCGTACTCATTACTGTTACGGGTAATTTGTCTGTTTAGAAGAAAGTGGCGTTAAGTGTTCTTGTGAAAGGAATCCAGTCTGTGTAATGGTTCGCACTATTCGGTGATGGAGTTCGTAACTCATGGCGATATTTTTTACCGCCAGATTTTTACTCCTAATGTCGCCGAAAATGGCGATATCGCTTCATGTTTTGCACTAGACGCAAATTAGGTTTAAAGATAAGAAATGCCTTTTTGTTTTCTTCTTTTTTTCGACTTTTCTTGCTCAAAACCGGAAAAACCACAAATTGGAAAGAGAATTGCTTCGCCTTTAATCAGTTAACCTGAAAAGCTCGACAAACATTCCAGTTCAAAAACTAAATCGATCGAATTTCCACTGATACAAGACCTTATGCTGACATTCAATGACTTATTGTTAGATCGATTTGGTTCTCCAACAATAGTATAGAAATAAGAGATACATCTATTGTGACAATTTGACAACTGGCAGAGACCAGAGATTGAAAAAGTCGGAATACGTGATACAGCACAGGCAGCCCAAGCTCACGTCTCGAGAAGAAGCCAATGACAGGAATAACAGTGATGGTAAAGCAAGCTTAAAACGGCAGAAATCGCCAGAAACTACAACGGACACACAGGATGTGAGTAAGTGTCATTGATTTTACATGTAAAATATTCATATTTCGAAATATTTATCGTTGTAAATCGACCATATTCCGTTCCCTATACTATTCCTTATAACGTGTTCAAATTTTCAACGGTTCCTCTCGTAACACCGAGTCACACAACGCGTGACGCGTTTATGAATTAATCGTTGGCTTTTTCTCGAGACGTGAGCTTGGGCCGCCTATGGATACAGCGATCTTATGGAGCAACTTTGAACCATTGCTCAAAACCGCATGGTTATAATCTCACTTGGATTTGCAAACAGTGCGTGCGTGCACAGGTAGCCCAAGCTCACGTCTCGAGAAAAAGCCAACGATTAATTCATGAACGCGTCACGCGTTGTGTGACTCGGTGTTAAGTTACAAGAGGAACCCTTGAAAATTTGAACACGTTATGAGGAATAGTATGGGGAACGAAATATGGTCGATTTACAACGATAAATATTTCGAAATAGGAACATTTTTCATGTGAAATCAATAAAACTTACCTATATCATGTGTTTCCGTTGTAGTTTCTGGCGATTTCTGCCGTTTTAAGCTTATTTTACCATCGCTGTTATTCATGTCCTTGACTTCGTCTTTTGACATGAATAACAGTGATGGAAAGAAATAAAACTTTTTTTATGATTTAATAAAAATGATAACCTCAAATCACGTTTCCGAACTTTTAAAAATGCAACTTGAATCGAGAAGCCGAAATGTTCACACCCATAGAACCCTGGTGGGTTCATTTCAACACACGCTGTGACCACGCAAAATAGCATCGGAGGCAGCATTATTGGTAAGCCGCGCATTTGCGTTGGTCTTCACTTGGTTTAAAGTAGCCATTGCTCAGTCATTGTGCTTGTCCTCAGGAGCTCTTCAACATACAGTCCACACATCAACCATAGTGGCCAAGATAGTTTCTTTTATTTTTTTCGAACTCCAATATTTCGGTCCGGACTAGAGTCTCGCTCGAACAAAAACAGCAATACTAATCCGGTCAGTAAACTGCAGACTGCAGACCGTGAACAAAATGCAGACTAGGTACAAAATGCAGACTGCAGACTGGGTACAAAATGCAGAAAGAGAATTTATACTGTTTTTCTCGTCTGATACGCGATAAGATGTCATCTTACAACTTACCGAGCGTCACGCAATCGCTTTTCCACGATCATCTTTCAAGATTATTCACACTGTTGTGGAATATTCCTTGCCCGTTTCTTGACCACAATCGTTCTTAATATAATTTAAAGCCTTCATATAGTCTTCTCACTTCGCGCGCGAGTTGGCTGGTGGGATGACTGTAGAGAATTTACCAGCTAAATAAATGTTGATGAAGATGTAAATGAGATGTCACTATTGAATATTTAAGATGCGCAATATTCGAGAAACAGTTGACACCTTTGCACGTGGTCCGTACGTTTCATCTTTTTAACCGACGGATCTTGTTCGTCTGATAGGATTAATGACAAAGGAAGATAGAAAAATTGTATATACTTTATGCCCAGAGGGAAACGTGAAGCAAGTGGCGGATAATTCGTGTGAATCAGTAAGTATCATTTAGAACTAAAACAAGTCTACTTAAAAGGCACGTGTGTGACTCAACAAAGGAGGATCAAAAAAAGGAATTGGCGATATTTTCACTGACAATTATAGTCCATTAGATGCTGTTTAGCATTCGCATGACAAAAACCAAAGAAACGGGAAAGCCCAGCGTACAAATCTTGATATAAAAAAAAAATCTAATAAATTAGACTGCAGTATGCAGTCGAAACGTCGCGATCTACATCACACGTGACTACATCGTGAGACAAAACGAAAAGTTAGCTTTTATTGATATTCACCACGATGAATAACCACAGCCTTTTTTACGAAATCTAATAAACTGCTTGTATGATCCGGTAAAAACTCCATCAATAAGAAGCAGTTGCTACTACAACCACCTCCCACCCCTCCATGCGTATTAATAGTCCGTCTCCCACCCCTCCCTGAGTGATAAAATTCTGCCTCATACTAATGATCTTCCTTCCTCTCTCCCCCCCCCCCCACAGATAGTCAATAAAATAACCCAAAAAATGGTCCAAATATTAGTCCAAAAATGGTCAAAAAATCTTCAAAAAAAGTCCAGTTGTCTGAGGGTCGAATGGTCCAGTCCATATTTTTTTTCCTAAGAAAAGCGCATTACCCGAATAGCTCATCTTTTGTTTTGATTTGTTTCTTTGTTTGTTTTTCTTGCTGTTTTGTTTGTCTGCTTGTTATGTTACACTTTTCAGCTTTTTTTGCCTTTTCCTTTATACATCAGTTCACAGCTATGGTCTTGATTACGAGCAGATGCTGTGGTGCAAGAGGCGATTATATCTGGCCATGATTTGGGAAGACTTACACACCTCCCTTCTATAAGGCCTCTTCTCCCCCTTTCCCTCCCCAAAAACAGTTTTGATGGACACCTTCCGTTGGTTAAGCTCTCTTCGAAAAAACATTTACCAACCCCCTCCCCCCCCCCGAAGTTGACCGTTGGCCGCAAAAAGGCAAACAAACAAAAAACGTAATTAAGAGGGTACTTGTAAGTTACTAAAGAAACCGTAGTGCTGCGTCGGTGGGAGAGTATAACAGGGTAATTTGCATTGGTGCTATCGACTAAGTCAGGAGCCCTCCTATGGTGGACAAATTTTAACCTTTACTGGCAACAAAAAGTTCGCCGTAAACAATTTTCTTTCAACTGTAAAGAACAGAAATTAATCGTTATTTGTAAATTGGCAAAATTTTTTACCTCTACCCGTAAAAGCCAGCCATCCCTCTTAGATACCCTCTCATTTTTTAACCCGTGTAGTTCAAAGTTAAAAAATATATTTGTTTTGTACCTTACTATCAGCCAAGTACTGTGGAATACTGATATGATAACGACTGCTGCTCCCCTTTGGCCGGCCGCGCATGAAGAAACAAGAACTCATTGCTGTGTTACCTGCTCTCTAGCTGCGGGAAGACGAGTTCACAAGCACGACAGTGGCTGGGCGTGGCTGGTGGGTGTGTGTGGCTGTCTTTGTAACGTGTTTACTCTGGGCTGTTCGTATAGTTTTGGTGTCATATACCCGTCACTTTTGGACGAGTTCAAGCGAGGCAAAGCTCAAACAGGTAACAGACTGAAGCCTAAGTTCTTTGCTCTCTTGAGTATTGCATGAAGGAACAGATGTCGAGGAAGGATTTATGTGCTCATTTGAATTAGAAAATATCCAAAATTTTTGAGTAACTGAGAAGAAAGGAACGTAGGCTTGGAAACGAAATCCGGAGATTTCAATCTTCAATCAATAGAAGTTATCACTGAATAACATGAATTACATCTAAACCACCGGGTTTTAGGTCAGTAAAGTAACTGTGAGCCGAGGAATACAATGATTTACCTCGACAGCAAATGTATCGGCATGCGAGTAATCGGGTAAACCCTTTTCCTTTTTCCTCCAAGAAAAACTATTTCTTTGGAATATCACGAATATGGGTATACGAACATGGGTTTTTCGGATCAATATCAGTACCTGAGCAACTGCCCACCTACCCCTCCCCTAACTCAACAACAGTCAATTGATAACAAGTTAAGGTTAATGTTGGGTTAGGGGAGGTGTAGGTGGGCAGTTGCCCAGATACTGATATTGATCCGGTTTTTCTTAGCTAGTAGCAGGTGCAATAGAGCTTCTTTGCTTTTGCTTTCGTTTATCCCTGACATGCACATTGACTGGGACTGGATCAACGAATTTCATCACTGCATTGAACACCTTTTTTTCTTTAGCGTGGATTGGCTCCCTTTGCATGTCCCTGACCTTCTTCTTCGGCCCACTGGCGGGAAAACTCTGCGATCGTTTTGGCCCCAGAGGTGTTACAATCATTGGTGCCTTGGTGTCTGTGATCGGACTTGTTGCGACTTCTCAGGCTCGGAATATATTCGTGATATACTTGACATACAGCACAATATTTGCTTTTGGAGGTTGTTGTATCTACACCAGCGTATTTGTCATTGTGCCCAAGTATTTTTTGAAATACCGTTCATTAGCAACTGGAATGATTGCGGCGGGGCCTGGAGCCGGCACATTTGTAATGAGCCCTATTTTAGCACGCTCTATAGAGGAGCTTGGATGGCGTGGGGCATTTTTCATAATGGCTGGTATCATCGCATCTGTTTGTCTCCTTGGTTGTGCATTTGATCCCAACGCTCCGACGAATCCTGCCGAACGAGACGTACATCGTGAGTTTGAGCAAGGCGACAAGAAAAAAAAACATTTGTCACGTAATCCTTCATATTTGCTATTGGTTTTCGTTACAACTATTGTGATTTTAGGAAATTCAGTTCCTCAAGTCCACATGGTAAGTGTAACAAAAACTATGCCACAAGAATCCTGAATAGGTTTCTTGTGGCTTTTTTTTTTGGTAAAACATCTGACAGCCGTGGTTTTCCTCCACCCAGGGTATAAATAAGTAGGGAAATTAAAACTGTCGGCAAACTTGACAAACAACTGGTTACCTGCGACACCCAGTCTAAGAGTAATTGAAATAACGCATGGAAACCTGAATGTACCAATGAGCCTGTAGATTTAGAAGAATTAGCCTTTACTGCATGCTTCCCGGATATGCTATTGGTCCTACTTTAGTTGGAATTTTATCGTCGGACGATGGGAAACGCGGTAGCTTCGTGTTGGTTTTCGCCAACGGCGGTGTTGGAGCCAGAGTTGTTATTTGAAGTGCAGACTGATAAGATAGGGATCAAATGAAACCCACAGAATCGGAAGTAGAGTACAATTATATCTGATTCTTCCCTATTCGATTCTGTTACGCCAATAACTCCACTTAATTCCGATTTTAAATAGTTCAGAAGCGCTCTTGCGACTCTGAGTGCCACTCCGTCGCCAGTGAGAACAAGCCCAGTGCGTAGCAAGCTAGAACCCAGTTAGAGATGTACAAAGCCAGAATGAACACTGGCAGTTATCATAGGCTAAGTGCCCCTTAGCCGTCACTTTCTATCACGGTCTGAACCATCCCAATAAAACAACAATGAATGCAATTTATCTTTAGCTCTGTCCTTTATTTATTTTTCTTTCTTTTTAAGGCTCGCTTCTGTGAAGAGAAAGGCATTAGTCTACAAGTCGCCTCGACGCTCTACCTAGTGCTTGGACTGTGCTCAGTTTCCGCCAGAATTTTAGTCGGTCGCATATGTGATTATAAATTCGTTGATCAGCGATTTGTCTACCAAGGATGCCTGTTTGTTCTTGGTTTTTCAACTCTACTCTGTCCATTGGCAAATAGCTTCCCGACTGTGCTCGTTTATTTCATAGCATTTGGTTTGTTTGACGGTGGGCAATCGACTGTGGCAAATGTGTTGGTGTTAACCTCTGTACAAGAACGACAGAAGGCTCGTGCTTTTGGATTGTGGCTGTTTTGTCTGTCAATCATAATGGCTTGTGGACCGCCCCTTGCAGGTAGGTAGACAGATCCCCTGCTATTGCTTACGTATTGATTATGTGTAAATAGCTCTAGAAACAGTCCCCTGACGTTTCTCCAGACACTGATGTCGTTTCGCTTAAACTCACGACTGAGTGCATTTACCATATAGTTAAGATGTAAAAAAAGGACTTTCCGAGCTTTACTCATAAGTTCTACATTGACTCATTGAAGAATACTCGATTCATTTCCAGGTTACATTGCGGACTCCACGGGTTCATACGCGCCTGCATTCTATTTGGCAGGCGGTAGCATCATAACTGGTGCCAGCGCTTTCTTCGTAATGTACTTCCTAAAAAGAAACACGGAGGAGATGGAATTGCAAACCGAGCTTGTTGTAATAGAAAAAGTTACAGTTGTGTGACATGTAAGGTTTTTACAAAAAAAATAGTTGCTGCACTGACTGAGTGCTAATTTCTTGCCAAATGGCAGTGAACTTATCAACCCTCTTTCCGTTGAGTTATAGTTCATTATGGTTACACTATAGTACGTTCACTATATCACACAACGCTCTTCCTTAGGGAAGAGCGTTGTGTGATATCCCAAACAACGGCTGGGAATGAGACTATGGCCAGCCCAAAGTTTTAAAAGTAGACTTGTGATAAACAGTGATAAAGAAGGCTACATATCCATTCCCTTTCTGACGGAAAGGAGCGCGCGCTCTCTTCCCGATCAGCTGGTGGTAATCGAGCCCAGAGGTGAAGATCAGTGAGACCTTACCTCGTCTTTGTCAAGACGCCGGAGCAGAGTGCGCAGAAATCGATTATGTTACCATCTTTTTATAAGGAGGGAAAGGTAGTGTAAACTATCGTTATTGAAATGATCTAAGATGCTGGGACAGCAGAAAAGACGAGGGCCTTTCGAAGCTGAGATAATCCACTTGGTAAGTTAGTCATCCGCCATACAATTTTACTCTCACTTCTCTTTAGAGTGAGGGATGATTCCTTTAAAGAGAAAGGTTTTTTTCGGTACAGTTTGAAATTACAACTGGCTTCTCTGTAATGGGAAAGAGCGCATGGTATAAGCGATGTGATGAACCTGTCGATTATTGGCTGCCAGTGAAGCGAAAATTAACTTCTGCTTACTCTATACCTTCAGGGAATGATTTAACTGATTTTGAGGAAAGTGGCGCCATGTTTTCTTGTGATAAGAATTCTGTCTATATGAGGATGGAGTTCGTAACCCACCTGGGCATAGTTTTTTATCGCCGGGTTTTTTTTACCTTTAAAGATGCCGAAAATTGCGATGTTTCATCATGTTTTGCACCAAATGCAAATTAGGGTCGAATACTGACATGGCTAACTTTTCTTGCTCCAAAACAAAAACATCCAATTGAAAAGAAAAGTGATTTAGCTCCACATCTGGAGGTTAGACACGTTCTTAAGTGGACTAATTGCTTCAAAATTTAACACGTTTTAATTACAGACATCTGTTACTGTTGGGAGTCAGCAAGCTAGACCCCAGATCGAGAAGAGAGTCTCGATGGGATGATGGCTTTTACGACTAACGGTTAATATTTTGGTCATTTTACGGCTTTTGGTTAATTTTTTTTCCTTTGTTGCTGAAAAGAAATTTTATGGTTAAGATTTTTTACAACTAACAGATGAAATTCGTCAATTTTTACAACTAACGGTTAAAATTTACCGCTGTTTTACGGCTAATAATTAAACCATTGAGGTTCTCTACACACTGAGAGTAAGCACCGGCAGTTATTGTAAGCCAAGCACCTCTAGGACGTCACCTTTTATCACAAACTGAATCATCCCAATAACATAACAGTGAGGCACTTATATCTATTTTTAGCTTTCTTCCTCATTTTGTCTATTTGCATTACTTTCTAAGGCTCGCTATTGGGAAGAGAAAGGCTTTAGTTTACAGCTTGCTTCAAAACTTCACTTAGTGCTCGGACTGTGTTCAGTTATATCCAGAATTTTAGTAGGACGCCTGTGTGACTTTAAATTCGCTAATCGCCGATATGTCTTCCGAGGATGCATGTTTGTTCTTCGTTTTTCAACGCTTCTCTGTCCATTGGCAAGTAGCTTTTCGAGTTTACTCGGTTATTCCATAATATTTGGTTTATTTCACGGTAGCTTATCGACTGTGGTAAATGTGTTGGTGTTAACCTCTGTTCATGAAGGACAAAGGGCTCTAGCCCTTGGATTTTGGCTGTTTTGTATGTCAATCATGATTGCCCTCAATCATGACCGCCCCTTGCAAGTAGGTAAACAGATCCCTTGCCATTGCTCACGTGATGATTATATCAAGGTTCGCACGGGTCCTGGAAAACCTGTAAAGTCCAGGAATTGTATTTTCACTTTTGAGACTACAAGTCCTGGAAAGTCCTGGAAAACCTGTAAAGTCCAGGAATTGTATTTTCACTTTTGAGACTACAAGTCCTGGAAAGTCCTGGAAATCTGCTCAACTCAAGCGAAATTGATTTTCCAGAATTTACGTTATAAGAAATGTACGTAGACCATAAGGAGAATTGCTTTTGAAAACTTGGGAATGAAGGATTTAAGGTGAAATTTGGAGTCCTGAAAAAATCAATCCGAGTCCTGGAGAACTCCTTGAAATTTATTTTTGAAAAAGGGTACGAATCATGTCATACGAAAAAGTTTCCATCCTTAGTCTTCAGCCGTTACTGTTGGTCCGCCTACACCCATGGCTGAATACTATAGAGTTAAGGGACCAATTTACCATTATCGCCTGGGGTGGAGGGGATGGGAGATTTTGGGGTGATCGCATGGTTTTCAGAGTTAACTGAGCTCGAGGCGGGATCAGTCGTCGCCGGTAAAGTATGAAGGGGGAACTATTGAAAATAGACTGACACTTAACTGCCAATGAGGGGGGATAAGGAAAATTTTATCGTGACATAACCAAAATCCCCCCTCCCTTCCCCCAGGTGATGTATAAAGACCAATCTCTACATTGGCTCATTCAATATTTCTGTTGATTCATTTCCAGGTTACATTGCGGACTCTACGGGCACATACGCGCCCGCATTCTACACGGCAGGCGGTAGCATTTTAACTGCTGCAGCGTTTTCTTCGTGATATACTTGTCTTTCTAAATAATGTCGCAGCGGAGTTGGAATCAGAAACCGAACTTATAACAACAGAAAAGGTTACAATTGTGTGACATGTAAGTGAGATGTCGACAAATAGATCATTTACCTTATTATAAACTGAATACAAATTCCTTGCCGAATGGCCATGAATTTGACAACCCTTGAACAAGCAGGAAAGTAACTCTACTGTGAAAAAAAAGAAAAGAAAAAAAAGGGGAACGCTGAAGATTGAACCCGGCATCTCAGCTCACCCCTTTAAGCTTTCAAGCAGAGATGTTCTAGATGATCCCAGCAATGATGAGGCTCAAATGGAGTGTTAGGGCAAAAGTAATAATCGCCCGTGGGGGAGGGGGGTCGGAGGATTTTGGGGAGGATCACATGGTTTCCGGGGGGGACGGAGTGGATTACAAATAATTTACTGCCAATGAGGAGGGGGGGAAGGGAGGGTTTCTAAGAATATTACAGAACCTTATGGGATGGGGAGGTCAGGTAAATTTTATCTGTCACACTAAAAATCCTCCGATATCCCTTCCCCACCCCTGGAGATATGACAGGTGACTTACCTCATCTAAGATTGCCGACAAGATGGAAGCCATATTGAAGATTTCATTGACTTGAATTTAAACCTGTGACGGGTATGAAGTTCAAGTCCTAAGTTGTCTTTTTAGGTTTTTTTGATGCGATTTTATTTTTTCATTTATTACGTCAAAGATGATGTTTCCATTTAACGTGATAATAACCAAACAGATTTAAAGTTCAGGTTTCTCTTGCAGTTTGCACTAATGCACGGAATCAGGATTGAAAGTGTTAAAATCGTTATTTATTTTTAACTTCTCTTTGACTGTTTATCTTGCTCAACACCTTTTTCTGCTGAGAATACTATGCGATAATCTGCGTTAATAAATTCAAATATTCTCCTCCAGCTCGTAAATTTATCGCGACTTTCTGATATACTTGGCATAATTTCATAATGAAACAAGGAAAACATTCGAAACAAAAACAAAGTGAATATAAAACAGATCGGAACTATTTCTTGTGTTTGTATTGGAAGCCGTTTTATAAATCATCTCTTTTGACATTAAAGTCAAAAGTCTTTTGTAGTTGCTTTTGTGAAATATCTCGAAAGCATCAGGATAAAAAACTACTAAAGAGCAGAAAGCACCTGCTCCTTGGAGTATCTGAACTTGAACATGGCAGCCGAACAAAACAATTCTCAGTAAAAAGCGGTTCCTCGTGGGAAACTACATTTTCGAGTTAATTTCATGACAATTTCGACTCGGGCGAGGAGGTGCATTGTTGTAATCATTATGAAACTACTGTACTACTGTGGCTGTTTTCTTAATAATTACAAAACCCGCTGTTGCATCAAACAATAATATTTACCGCAGTGGCATCAGCATTAAAAGCTAAGAGTTATGATTCAGTTGATTAATAATATTTTCCGTCGTTTGGATCTATAGATCACTATAATGCAATTAAGCTTGAGTTCATTTATTGATCAAGGGCATAGTCTTCGTTCGGAGAGACACCGCTAAAAGCTTTTCGTGTTAGAGTTTTTATGTAATCTGTATTCAAAATCCTAATTTTTTTGGCAGCAAAACTGTTCCTTTGTTCAATTAGTTTACATTATACCGGAAAAGCATTTTTCTTAAATTTTTAAGGAGCAGATAGGAACTGAAAAATGAAAAAATTATTCGTAGCAGAATTTATCAAGAAAAGGGGTTTTTATAACTTTTTCGAAAAGCAGCTGCCATTATGATAGAATGGGCAGCCCTGCCGGGAAAGGGGCTGTTAGACAAAATGCAAACGCGAGAGGCTACTTGCTGACTTAACAGACGGTGGTCTTATAAGCGGCAAAAAAGTGCCCCTCATTGAGACCCCTTATGTGTCAGCGAGTATCGTATAATTACTTCAAGAGATTATTAATACTGACTTTATTCAAGACACCTTAAAGTCATAGACCCCGAGGCGTCTGAAAAATTGAAATAAATATGCCATTACATGATATCACTCGATACTGCTAGTCCTTCATCGTCAATATTCAAGGTTCCCTTTCAAGGAACCATCCATTAAGCATCTTTCAATGAAATGGTCATTTATTAAGAATGCACCTATAAAAATGTCTTGAAAAAAACATTATTGTCGGAAATGGAACCTTTTTTTATGCGTGGTAAATGGATGAGGAAAAAGGCGCACAAACACATCCAAAGCGCGGAGAATATTTTGAATGAGAAGCTGTATTATTTTCAAGCGTTATCCTTCAAAAGTGATCGATCAAATTAGACGGCGTAAGTTTTAAGGTAACTTTTCTATTAGCGAGTAGCTAAGCGTTTCTGTGTCAAGAGTGCATGGGAAGGAGAAATATAATTTTTGATAAGTTGTGTACAGCTAAAAATTCAAGTTCTTCCTTATTGCGTCAACGAATGACTGAGGTGAGCGGATATTGGCGGCGATAACAATCTTAAAACCTTCGGTTATGAATTATGAATTGGTTCGCGAATGACATTTGGTTTGTGACTCAGCAAAAAGAAGATGTAATGCTATATATTGCAATATTTCCACTCACTTCAGTCAAACCGCGTGAGTTACCTTTGCCGTAACCTCATTGAAAAATTTTCATCTTGCAGCGAAAAGTTCAAAATGAATGACACGCTGGCTGTGAACAGTGGCAAAGAGAATGGTCGTGGTCCATTAAGGATTGATCTTCCTTCCAAGGCAGAAGGCCTCGTATGGTGCTGTCTTTTTGCGATACTATCTGTCTTAATCGTCGTAGAAAACTTTCTCACCATTTTCCTCTTTGCAACCAACAAGAAACTCCGCAAGAAAAGCTTGTTTCTTGTTCTCAATATGGCGTTGGCTGATCTGATCTTTGGAACTCTAGCTCTTCCGCTATATATTTACCTTGGCTTTGGAAGACCGGAGTATTACCGAATCTGGACTCAAAATGTAAACACGTATTTGAACTTGTTCTTAGACATCACCTCGAAAGTCGCATTAGTGGCTTCGTTAATTTCCGTGGCCTTCATTTCTTGTGAGAGGTTTTACGCCATATCACAGCCCTTTAATCACCGAAAACTAACAGTACGAAATTACTGTGTTGTGATCTTTACAGTTTGGATGTTAGCCTTGCCTTTCTCCAGCTTGGTGTTCTTGATTCCCGGCCAAGAATGCACTTACGTAGGAATGCCATTCGCAGTTATCCTGCTGTTTACCATTTGCGGTTGTAACATCGCAGTTTGGAGAAAGCTTAAACAGGGAAGCGTCTCATCACAACAGCAGAATAGAACCTCGCGAAATGAACGCGTAACAAGAACTTTGCTGTTCGTTTCTACCCTTGCCTTGTTTTGTTGGCTTCCTTTTGTTATTTCGAATGGTTTAAGGGGGCTCGGTGTTTCGATACCATGGAGACATGCAATGATTGTCAATTTTCTCAATTTTTCTAACTCGTTTGTAAATCCCATCGTTTATGCATTGAGAATTCCGGAATTTCGACGCGCTTCAGCTGTGTGCTGTTCCACAAAGTACTGGAAGTTGAACAAAGAAGATAAAGAAACTGGAAATAACAAAGCAGACCCTTTGATTCCACTGACACAGAAAAGATCATCAAGACCTGATTCCAGTCCCCCACAGTTGAAGTTTAATTATGTAAATACAGAAACCAAATTTATGTTAACCGAATAACGAGACCTATTTGCGCTTCTTAAGTAATGCATTCTTTAGGTCTTGCCTTTTGTTTTGTCCGAGTACTTTTAACTTAAAGCTAAGTTTCTATATGAATCAAAGACAAAACGTATTATACTTGAGAAATGGTTGATACATTTTCCAGTAAATCCCAGTGTAACACTTTTAGTATTTGTCAAATAAACCAACGTAGAAAATATGTTTTACGATGTTTATTTGTCAGGCAAAGAATTTAGAGATTGTAAGCCAGAAAAGAATTAATAATCAATGCTTCTCTTCCATGTGCACTTCAGTTTATTTTTTTCGAATGATCATTAAGCATTATGTTGATCACCGATGATTTTAAAATAACACTGGTGTCTTCCTCTACCTTTTTGCCTGAGGGGTAATCCTCTCAGTTAAAAAGAGCACTTCCATTGTTCTTTCAGTAATCACACGAGTCTTCATTCTCTGCAGGGGGTGATTTCAGTGAAAAACTTTTAAGTCTTAATAAATTTATTTATCAAAATTGTCAACTTAGTATCACAAACTAATATTGTTTTGTTATGACTGAATTTTACGTGTAAGAAATTCATTTTTCAAACTAGAGATGTAGAGGAAGATATGTAAAGATTGCCATTAAATCATTGTTTGCCGTTTCAAAAAGTGGTCATTTTTTAATCACGCTAATAAGCGTTGGTGGACAAATAGAGTTTTCGTTTCCCAAACAGGCAAGTATTTCCGTTCGGTGTTCACAGTAATAAAAAAGATATGGAATAAAATCCGATGTAATGTGATCAACATTGAGGGAGGATCCTCTTTTAACTTTTAAGGGCAACAACAATAACTTCATCCAATACAAAGTTTTATCTCTTCATTATTATCTAATCCTTCCTTTACGCATTTCTTTATCAATTTGTGAAATGTCAAAAATGTTTGACAAAGAAGATAAAAGCACAAGTTCATATGTAGAGAAAGCTTCCCAATATAGGAGAGCACCTGTCCTGTGCCTAATAATCGCTAGTTCTTCAGTCTCTGTTAATACAGGAAAATTTCCATTCAAAATAGCTGTTGCGACAGCCACAGTCCGCTATATGTATTTCAGTTTGGATTTGATATTTAAAAATTATAACTATTTATTTAATGCTGGACACGTTGTCATTCAGTATCAGCCTTAACAATGATTCCTTTATTTATATCTTGCCGATAGCTCAGTAGCAATTTCTAATTTGACGAATTTCATGTTTTCTCCTACAGGATGGCCCTCAAATTTTGCAGATATTCTAGAAAATCATCCACATTTTGGTGGATGATTTTTTAGAATATCATTTTTTCCAATGAATATCATTTTTTCCAATGCCACATAATATCTTTTTTTCGTAAAAACTGGCTCTGGAATGTGTAATTTTCCATATAAGGTTGGTTTTTTTAATGAAATTTTGTGGATTCCGGCCTTAGTAAATTCATTTATAAATTCAACTTCCAACGCTTTGTACATTAATTAACTGAAGATGACAGAAGTTCTGTCGAAACATATTTTACAAACTTAAAAGTTTTGTCGTTTTCTTCAAATTATTGACAGAGTGCTATTAAACGTAATCATACCTGCAGAGCGTCACTGAATGCTATTGGCTCGTCAAAACTTAATTCGATTTCAGGCCATTGCGAATATCTGAAGTGAAGGAACGGGAAGTTGTGATGTTCGTCTTCGGAGGTAAGAGAGATTCTTAAACATATTTTATAGCAAACTCATTTCAAATTCGCGTAGCTGCTTTAATAAGAAGGTCTCAATGGGGATAAAGTCACTTTATGGCTAACGGTTAAAAATTTTGGCCATTTAACGGCTAACGGTCAACTCCCTTCCTTTGTGAGTAGAAGAAAATTTTGCGACTAACGGTTGAAATTTGTTTCGCCCGATGGCTAAGAATGTTGGTCATTTTACGGCTGACGGTTAACCCCATTGAGACCCTCAAAAAGCTGAGCTAAAACCAACACTTGTCCTTATCTTTCTTTAGCTCCACAGTGCGCATAGTTGGATTTCGTCGGTGCGTCAAACTTCACGAGGCAAAGTTTCCTTGAGAGGATTTTGATGCTGTATTCAACCGTAAATACGATGTCGTATTTTTGTAAGGTAATTATAATGTTTAAGAGGAGCCCTGCGCTTTATGTCGAAATTAATTTTTATCAATACCCTTCATCTAGCGCCGTCAATGAGTAAGAATTTTATGGTATATGCTCTTATTTTAGATATTCTGTCAAGGAACTGAATGAGGTAGTCTTATCTAAACCTGAAACACTTGATACTGATACTGTGATCAGAAATAATTTCAAAATACTGATATTTCTCTTCGCAACCAGCAGGTGAAAAGGGCGCATGAGACTGCGCCACAGTTGCAGACATTTTTTTGGTGCAACAATGAGCCCAAGATTGTTGTATGCCCCGGCTCAATTCTCACAAAAACTTGTTTCATCTCTTTTGGCTTGCATCCTGAAGTTAACATATTCTCTAATTTTAGCAGGCAGGTGAAGTGCAGTATACTGGTCGTTCTATCCTTGTCTTTGTCGTTCTCGTTTTGAGCCTCGCGGCTGCCAAAGACCAATGGAGAACAGAAGTTAACATACAAGGCAGGGCTCTCAAGGGTTTCGCGTTTAAAATATTGTTAACAACAGCCCCTTACCTGTGTGATGTCAAATGCGAACAGGAAATTACCTGTCAAAGCTACAACTACAACAGAGAAAACAAGATTTGCGAGTTAAATAACCGCACCAAGGAAGCAAGACCAGAAAACTTCATCTCAGCTCCTGCCTGGTTTTACATCCGACGTTTAAATGGCCGAGGTAGGTACATTTACTTGGATGTCAGCACCGTCGAATAATTTCTCGGTCTCCGAAATAGGTTATTAGTAACATCCTTGCTCTTTTCCATATCGGAATATAATTGAGGATGACGGAAACGTACAGAAAATAAGACCTTTAAAAGTCATGTTTGTAAAAGTATTCTGAACAACTAAGAGCTTCTTTACACGAGCCCAGGTTTATTTGTAACAATGTTCACTAGCATGCGGTTCGCTTCGAGATTGACCCAGGTCAGACTCTCTACCTACGAAAAAGCCTGACAAAGTTCGAAATCAGCAAGAGAATATCAATATCTCTTGAGGTAAGGTAACAAATACACACCGAGTATGATGGAATTATGGAAGGCTATCATGTATAGAATCTGAAACAGTATAGAAAATGAGGCAGAAAAGGTTACGTGGGTGAAAGTGCCAACCGTGTTAGTGCTTAAATAAAAAAAAAAGTTGAGGACATATAACTCCTTCTAGCCGGAACAACCCGGCTCTCGACAAGATTACTTAATAGAGAGGGCTGGCCCCTTTGACTACCTTTACCCTAAAAACACTTACAAAAATTTGACCGCAAAAGGGTTAACTATCGTAGAGATTTAATCACTGTGTTAGTTAACCAGTTAATGCGCTCCACGAGGGTAATTCTGATATATATTGCTTTACAGTTCCCTTAGGCTCCATTCCAGAACTACCAGCGCAGTCATGTCAGGAAATAAAATTGAGTGAGGGTAAAGACACCGTCAGTAACATGTACTGGCTGGATGAAGGTGGCAAAGGAAACGCTGTATTGGATTATTGTGACATGGCCATCTCAGGTTAAACACTAAAGAAACTGAAAAAAATGATTTTTGGTCTAGAGACACTTTTTTTTTACTCCTTGCATGCGCTTGGTCATTCCTTATTTTCCAAGTTCGTCTTTAATTCTTTCATTCCAGGCCGAATTCCTCTTTCCTGTAAGGAGATATGGAAGAACAAAAGGTACGGCTTTTTTATTAACTCACCGCGATCGGGAAATTTGTCAGTCTGAAAAGTCAGCGGTCTTCTTGCACAAAACCCACTACAGGACACCTGACACTTCTGAATCTGGGTCAAAAATTTGACAAAACCCTTTTAATATAACTTCAGCTTAAGACTCACTTCCATCCATTCCTTTTACTTCAGAATCCGTCTTGACGGTCCTTACCGCATCCGGGTAAACTCGTCTGCCAAGATAGCATCCGTGTTTTGTCACATGACTCCCATTCCCGGATGTGGGGATGGCGGATGGACGCTTGTCATGAAAATTGATGGACACAAGGTATTTTGGGGTTAGCTTTTACGCAGTTGATATCTGAGATTTTTTAGGTATCGATGAATCCATGAGTGCTAGATCTAAGGACCTGGTGTTCAAGATGTTAAAAAGTGCCTGAAACCCCGGAAACGATTAACTTTACGTTCACTGCAGTGTGTTTTCAACGAACAAAGGTATGTCATCAATATTACTCTTAACAACTAAAAGAAAACAGTGCAACGCCCTGATTTTCCCTCTCTGTCCCATATTTTCTTTTGTAACGACTTTATTATGTTTTGTTGTGTGTCTGTTTGGATATAGATCGTAGATGACGTCAAGATGTGCGAAGAATAAAAACGTGGAAAGCGAGCCGTGGGCACGCGGGTCTATCAATGTTTTTGTAACCAAATTTTGGTGTCCTCTGTGATTTTTAACCAAAGGACGTCGGGAAAATATAATCTATTCGTCTCAAACAATGAACAGGAAGATAAAAAGAAGGAAAATTGCGAACGAATCAGTTAAGACTCGGTATCTGTTTCTTGTTCGTGAATAGCTCCTTATTTTTTCTTAAGCCTTTACCTGTTGAAAAAATCAACCAAACAATTGTTAAATTGTGCGCCATGTTGGAGAGACGAGGTAAAAAAAAAAAATTTGTAAATGACTTGAGCTGCCAATGATATGTTTAACAACATTTGTGAGATGTGAGATGTGATAGGAATAACTAAATATTGCAATTGAATTAGAATCAAAATAATATATTTAATCGCAGTGGTCATTCTCGATATTCAATAAATATGTGATCATAAGAACGTGTTTAATCATAGCGGAGCTCGCAGAGCGTAGCCCCATAATTATACAAAATAGTAGTAACCCATCAAGCCAAAAAATTTGGATGTACGACCGTACGACCGTACAAGGTACTACTTTTAACATGCGTGGTCAACTGTACCGCGGACACGCCAACGCCACGGCTTTGTCCAGTTGTCCAGTAGTCAGTGCACTGGGCTCCGAGTCGGACGACCCGGGTTCTAGTCCTGGCCGGGCCAAGGCGTTGTGCCCTTGAGACGTGCGTAAAAAAAAAAAATTGGAGTTACGCTTTTAGGCTTGGCTAAACTATATATTATTCTTCATCGACAGCAAACCTTTACGTACTATGCAGAATATTGGAATAACACTGTTGCTTACAACGAGTCTGCTGGAACAAGCCTTAATGAAGACGAAACTAAACTGAGTAGCTTTTGGTCGACACCTTTCACTCGACTGTGTCTGGGCATGAAACGCCCTGCCAACGGCGTAACAAACTGGATTGCCTTGAACTACCCTGCCTCATCTCTAAGGGATGTGATAGGCGACGGAACATTCCGACCAACAAATCTGAGTGTAACAGAATGGAAAAAGCTACTGAATAACTCAGAAATTCAGGTGAAAAGCCTTTACGTCAAATTCCTTATGCAAAGCCAGTGGCGCATAGTTCAATTAAGAGTAATCCCTCCCCTCTGTTCCTATGGGGAAAAAAAGAATCATTTATAAACAAGACACGTTTTTCTAATGGGCGACAAGTCAGTGGTAGAGGTGTACGTGATAAAAGGATTTGCTCTTGCATTTACCATCTGAAATCAGGAGAATCTATTACCGACTTACATCTAGAATTGTCGACAAAACTGTTGACACATTGACCTCTCCAACCCTTATCACTTCAATTTTATATCTTTTTCCCTTGTTAAGTCAACCCATTTGCCCCCTCACCGCTTAAACAGTACAGTGTTGCAACGTGATTTCATGAATCTTTAGCTACGTACAGGAAACATTAAATAAGGGAGGGGGGTCTCATCAATGATTTAAATTGTGGTCTGCACATTAATAGAACCCTTCAACTTATTTTGACGCTTATTGTAGGTTTAATGTAACTAGCATGGGTTTACTTGAACAGCCTATCACATATATATGATAAAAGCAGCGTTGCTAAAACTCCTCGTTACTCCAAATCAGTATACGTAGATAGAACGCAGACTTAGTCGATTATACCACTTATTTGTGTGGTATTCAGTATTATTACTTTACGTTCCATAATGTTATGTATCTTAGCCGTATATATATGGTTGTTCAGGTCATATGTACTGTGTGTACATGTATTTAACGATCAAAGGTTTGTTTACATCGTTCTTTTCTGAAATAACAGTACATCTGATGTTTTTTCTCGCTAGGACGGTTGCCAGATGCAGGGTTTCAATAGCATTGCCGAGTATCATGACTTCAGTGTCGGTGCTAAGACTCGTATTGGAATTATTGGCTCTTCAGTTCATTGTAATGAAGTTATGCAGAGCAGAATTGGGTTTGGCTCCGCCGGAAGTTTTTACCAAATGGACGATTCGAATTCGTGTGGAAACCAGCTACGCGGCTTGGTATCGATTAAGGCATTTGGCTACATATTTGTTCAGTAAATCTTGAATATGCTAAATTAAATTTCTGTAAGGCCTGTGGTGGGTACATGTATGTAGTATAAAAGTCATCATCATGAAAAACTGCTCATTTCAAGAAAACCGATCACACTTTTGATTTAAGTGGACTTAAATTGATCGTACTACAATCATAGAAAGTTAAAAGAAAAGTTACATAAATTATGTAAAAAAAAAAAAAGAAAAAAAAAAGGAAGATGAATTGCGTGTTTTTTAGTGATAGTGTCCAGAGAGAAATGGTAAGGGAAGTTGGGGGGGGGGGGGGGGAAGGGGGAGAGGGATTTACAAGTGTGCGACGAACGTTTTGGAAATGAAAATTATCATGGGATTTGAATTGGTGTAAAAGTCGCCGAAAGCTATGTCAGAAGGTCTCAGTGGGGTTAACCGTTAGCCATAACACGGCCAAACAATTTGTCTGTTTGCCGTAAAAATTGACAAATTTTTAATCGTTAGTCGTAAAAAAAAGTTAACCTTAAAAATGAATTTCTGCTGATAGCAATGCAATGATATGAACCGTTAGCCGTAAAATGGCCAAATTTAACCGGTAGCCGTAAAAGCCATCCATCCCATTGAGATACTCATCGTAAAATTGGCTGACCATTGGGAACATGGCAGCGCAGAGTGGTTTCCTCATATCATGACGATTTGCAATTGTTCTCCACCGCTATGGGAGAACCCACAACTGAGTACATTCAATCCTTGAAAGGAAACAACCATAGCTCCATTGATTAGCATTCCATTTTATGTTTTGAATATATTATCTGCATTTTTCACAAAATTAAGCAAAAGGGCAAAACATAACACAAATCCACTTACAATTTCCTTTAGCAAAAAGAAATTAATCTCTTCATCGGTATCCCTATTCGCACTATATCATATGCAGACAAAAGATTATAAACTCTTGTTGCAAAGTAAAACATTCTTACAAAAGAAGGCGTCAGCTTTATTATTATTATTATTACCGATGATTTTAAAATAACACTGGTTTCTTCCTCTGCCTTTTTGCCTGAGGGGTAATCCTCTCAGTTAAAAAGAGCACTTCCATTGTTCTTTCAGTAATCACACGAATCTTCATTCTCTGCAGGGGGTAATTTCAGTGAAAAAGTTTTAAGTCTTAGTAAATTTATTTATCAAAATTGTCAACTTTGTATCACAAGCTAAAAGTTTTTGTAGGACTGAATTTTATGTGTAAGAAATTCACTTTTCAAACTAGAGATGTAGAGGAAGATATGTGAAGATTGCCATTTAATAATTGTTTGTCGTTACAAAAGTGGTCATTTTTTAATCACGATAATAAGCGTTGGTGGACAAATAGAGTTTTCGTTTCCCAAACAGGCAAGTATCTCCGTTCGGTGTTCACAGAAATAAACAAGATATGGAGTAAAACCCGATGTAATGTGATCAACATTGAGGGAGGATCCTCCAGTCGATTTTAACTTTTAAGGGCAATAACAATAACTTCATTAGCATTCCTTTTACATTCACAATACAAAGTTTTATCTCTTCATTATCATCTAATCCTTGCTTTACGCATTTCTTTATCAATTTTTGAAATGTCAAATATAAAGTAACATAATATCTTACAAACACAGACATTTTCAAACGTAATTTGAGGCAGATAAAACCAAAAGCATTTTCTTAGCGAAAATTATGGCCGCCATCTTTGAATTTAATGACAGCGGAAGGCTGGGGAGAGAAATAATTTGTACCAAGGAGGTGAGCGACAGTCGACTCTAACTCGAAATCAAACATGGCTGGTTGAATAAACGATCGTGCACTTCTTAACGTTAACCCGCTCAAATAAGACGCTTGCACTTCAGGTTAGGGGCACTTTAGCACTCGCCTCAACTTTTTCTCTCGCCTTCCCCCCCCCCCCCCCCAATGTTTTCATGTGATTTGAACACTTGTTAAGCATTATGTTTGACACAGAAGGTAAAAGTACAAGTTCACATGTAGAGAAAGCTTCCCAATATAAGGGAGCACCTGTCATGTGCCTAATAATCGCTGGAGTCTCCGTTAATATATGGAAATTTCCATTCAAAATAGCTGTTGCGACAGCCACAGTCTGCTATATGTATTTCAGTTTGGATTTGATATTTAAAAACTATAACTAATTATTAATGCTGGACACGTTGTCATTCAGTACCAGCCTTAATAATGATTCCAATATTTGCATCTTGACGATAGCTCAGTAGCAATTGCGTGTGGTGTCTGTTTGTTTAACAAGACGAATTTCATGTTTTCTCCTACATGATGGCCCTCAAATTTTGCAGATATTCTAGAAAATCATCTACATTTTGGTTAATCCGATGCCACATAAAATCTTTTTTTCGTAAATTCTGGCTCTGGAATGTGTAATTTTCCATATAGGGTTGGTTTTTTTAATGAAATTTTGTGGGTTTCGGTCTTAGTAAATTCATTTATAAATTCAACTTCCAACGCTTTGTACATAAATTAACTGAGGATGACAGAAGTTCTGTCGAAACGTGTTTTAAAAACTTAAAAGTTTTGTCGTTTTCTTCAAATTATTGACAGAGTGGTATTAAACGTAATCATACCTGCAGAGCGTCACTGAATGCTATTGGCTCGTCAAAACTGAATTCGATTTCAGGCCATTGCGAACACCTGTTGTGGAGGAACGGGAAGTTGTGGTGTTCGTCTTCGGAGGTAAGAGAGATTCTTAAACATATTTTATAGCAAACTCATCTCAAATCCGCGTAGCTGCTTTAATAAGAAGGTTTCAATGGGGATAAAGTCACTTTGTGGGTAACCGTTAAAATTTTTGGCCATTTAACGGCTAATGGTCAACTCCCTTCCTTTGTGAGTAGAAGAAAATTTTGCGACGAACGGTTGAAATTTGTCACGCCCGATGGCTAAGAATGTTTTGGTCGTTTTTACGGCTGACGGTTAACTCCATTGAGACCCTCAAGAAGCTAAGCTAAAACCAACACTTGTCCTTATCTTTCTTTAGCTCCACAGTGCGCATGGTTGGATTTCATCGGTGCGTCAAACTTCACGAGGCAAAGTTTTCTTGAGAGGATTTTGGTGCTGTATTCAACCGTAAATACGATGTCGTATTTTTGTAAGGTAATTATAATGTTTAAAGAGGAGCCCTGCGCTATATGTCGAAATTAAGTTTTATCAATACCCTTCATCTCGCGCCGTCAATGAATAACAATTTTTGGTATATGCTCTTATTTTAGATATGCTGTCAAGGAACTGAATGAGGTAGTCTTATCTAAACCTGAAACACTTGATACTGATACTGTGATCAGAAATAATTTCAAAATACTGATATTTCTCTTCGCAACCAGCAGGTGAAAAAGGGCGCATGAGACTGCGCCACAGTTGCAGATATTTTTTTGGTGCAACAATGAGCCCAAGATTGCTGTATGCCCCGGCTCAATTCTCACAAAAACTTGTTTCATCTCTTTTGGCTTGCATCCTGAAGTTAACATATTCTCTAATTTTAGCAGGCAGGTGAAGCGCAGTATACGGGTTCTTCTATCCTTGTCTTTGTCGTTCTCGTTTTGAGCCTCGCAGCTGCCAAAGACCAATGGAGAACAGAAGTTAACATACAAAGCAGGGCTCTCAAGGGTTTCACGTTTAAAATATTGTTAACAACAGCCCCTTACCTGTGTGATGTCAAATGCGAACAGGAAATTACCTGTCAAAGCTACAACTACAACAGAGAAAACAAGATTTGCGAGTTAAATAACCGCACCAAGGAAGCAAGACCAGAAAACTTCATCTCAGCTCCTGCATGGTTTTACATCCGACGTTTAAATGGCCGAGGTAGGTACATTTACTTGGATGTCAGCACTGTCGAATAATTTCTCGGTCTCCGAAATAGGTCAAGGTAACATCCTTGCTCGTTTCCATATCGGAATATAATTGAGGATGACGGAAACGTACAGAAAATAAGACCTTTAAAAGTCATGTTTGTAAAAGTATTCTGAACAACTAAGAGCTTCTTTACACGAGCCCAGGTTTATTTGTAACAGTGTTCACTAGCATGCGGTTCGCTTCGAGATTGACCCAGGTCAGACTCTCTACCTACGAAAAAGCCTGACAAAGTTCGAGATCAGCAAGAGAATATCAATATCTCTTGAGGTAAGGTAACAAATACACACCTAGTATGATGGAATTATGGAAGGCTATCATGTATAGAATCTAAAACAGTATAGATCAAAGTGCTCTGTGAGCAAACTCGTGAATTTACACATGATTTTTTAGATTATGTTTAGTGTTATCTGGTTTAGGGAATTTTGTGGTTGATTGTCATATCTAGAGTACGAGCAGTAGTTCAGTGTTCGCTAATGTAGCAAAGAAACAAAGTAACGTTGGGATAAGAAGGCATTACAATTGAAATGATCATGCTATTACATTTGACAAGGTGGATGATGTTATGTGTTTTAAACGTCTATTATTTTTGTTTCTGGTTCAAAAGAAAAGGTTGGAAGTAAATGTGGGTGAAAAGTGAAATTTACTGTCTTTCGTTGTAAATATTAGAAAATCAAGGCAATACTGTCATAATGAAAACATCAACGATTCCCTCTTTATCAAATGAGACAAACGGGAACGAGTTTTGAGTGATATAACTAAGCCAAGACTGCCACCGTCATTTTGGATCTCCACCTGGGTAGATTTAAGTCACGTGCTAGGCAACGTATAATCAATAACAAGATAGAATTTCATTTCAGGCCTATTTATCAATTTTGTGGTGTGTAACTTTCGCATTTTAGTACGTTGTATGTATGTTGAATCTTCAAATTGTCTTGAAACTTAAAAGAAAATTGTTCTTTAAAAATTCACTGAAAATCGGTAGCTAAAATTGTTTGTTTAGGTGTTATTTGATTTTCGTTTTAACTTGTAATTTCGTCAGTCGCCGGCATCGTCTTCTGTTGCTTCACACAAGAAAAACACACGCGACGAAACGTAATGATCAATTTTGTCCTCAATCCCACGCCATGACAGAAAAAGCTTTTGAACATCTGTAAACTCCGAGCGCTTCGCAGTAAGTGATATTTTCAACGAATCTTGGGATTGTTTTCAAGTTCAAGGATTGTAAATTACAATTTTATGAAAAACGAAGGTTGTTCTGTTATTTCAGTGTGAATCCTTGCATGCCTGCCAGTCGCTGGCGCCGCTTGTTAAAACTAAAACGAAAAAAAAACTCTTTTAAGATTATCATTGGCTTCTTTTTCACCCCACCACTATTCTTAGCAACAAAGGTCGCCATTTCGTCTGTTTATTGCTCGCCAAAAACTATCAAATGCACTCAAAAGCCTAAAATCTAAAAAAAGTTTACAGGAATCGACCAATCGAGCGAGCGAGCGAGCGAGCGAATGCCATTCCCCACATCGTATCTATTACTCGCTCTTGCGCATGCGCGCAGTTCACGAGTTAAAAATGAGGCAGAAAAGGTTACGTGGGTGAAAGTGCCAACCATGTTAGTGCTTAAATGAAAAAAAAGTTGAGGACATCTAACTCCTTCTAGCCGGAACGACCCGGCTCTCGACAAAGATTACTTTATAGAGAGGACTGGCCCCTTTGACTACCTTCACACTAAAAACACTTACAAAAATTTGACTGCAAAAGGGTTACCTATCGCAGTGATTTAATCAAGATCGAAAAGCAACCCGGGGTTGTCCTAAGGCTATCAGGGAGTGAAAGTAAATTTACCCGTGTGAGTTGGTTTAGCTTTGGAATTGTTTTTTTTTTTTTAAGGGTGAGTGTTACTTTCAGTTTGTTAGCTCCTAAGATAACTTTTAAGACAGGAATGTCCTCGCACCAGCCATCGTAAAGAATGCACAGCTTGACGATTGGACGAACCATTTCTGTAGTAAGTACTGGTAATGCTGAATGATTCGAGGGCTCTTTACTGAGCCTCAATCGCACTGCTTTGCACTCCACGAGGGTAATTCTGATATATATTGCTTTACAGTTCCCTTGGGCTCCATTCCAGAACTACCAGCGCAGTCATGTCAGGAAATAAAATTGAGTGAGGGTAAAGACACCGTCAGTAACATGTACTGGCTGGATGAAAGTGGCAAAGGAAACGCTGTATTGGATTATTGTGACATGGCCATCTCAGGTTAAACACTAAAGAAACTGAATAAAATGATTTTTAGTCTAGAGACACTTTTTTTTTACTCCTTGCATGCGCTTGGTCATTGCTTATTTTCCAAGTTCGTCTTTAATTCTTTCATTCCAGGCCGAATTCCTCTTTCCTGTAAGGAGATATGGAAGAACAAAAGGTAAGGCTTTTTTATTAACCTACCGCGATCGGGAAATTTGTCAGTCTGAAAAGTCAGCGGTCTTCTTGCACAAAACCCACTACAGGACGCCTGACACTTCTGAATCTGGGTCAAAAATTGGACAAAAATCCTTTTAATGCAACTTCAGCTTAAGACTCACTTCCATCCATTCCTTTTACTTCAGAATCCGTCTTGACGGTCCTTACCGCATCCGGGTAAACTCGTCTGCCAAGATAGCATCCGTATTTTGTCATATGACTCCTATTCCCGGATGTGGGGATGGCGGATGGACACTTGTCATGAAAATTGATGGACACAAGGTATTTTGGGGTTAACTTTTGCGCAGTTGATAGCTGAGATTTTTTTAGGAATCGATGAATCCGTAAGCGCTAGATCTAAGGACCTGGTGTTCAAGGTGTTAAAAAGTGCCTGAAACCCCGGAAACGATTAACTTTACGTTCACTGCAGTGTGTTTTCAACGAACAAAGGTATGTCATCAATATTACTCTTAACAACTAAAAGAAAACGGTGCAACGCCCTGATTTTCCCTCTCTGTCCCCATATTTTCTTTTGTAACGACTTTATTATGTTTTGTTGTGTGTCTGTCTGGATATAGATCGTAGATGACGTCAAGATGTGCGAAGAATAAAAACGTGGAAAGCGAGCCGTGGGCACGCGGGTCTATCAATGTTTTTGTAACCAAATTTTGGTGTCCTTTGTGATTTTTAACCAGAGGACGTCGGGAAAATATAATCTATTCGTCTCAAACAATGAACAGGAAGATAAAAAGAAGGAAAATTACGAACGAATCAGTTAAGACTCGGTATCTGTTTCTTGTTCGTGAATAGCTCCTGGTTATTTTTTCTTAAGCCTTTACCTGTTGAAAAAATCTACCAAACAATTGTTAAATTGTTTGAGAGACGAGGAAAAAAAAGCAATTTGTAAATGACTTCAGCTTCCAATGATATGTTTAACGACATTTATTTGTGAGATGTGATAGGAACAACTAAATGTTGCAATTGAATTAGAATCAAAATAATATATTTAATCGCAGTAGTCATTTTCGATATTGAATAAATATGTGATCATAAGAACGTGTTTAATCATATTCTTCATCGACAGCAAACCTTTACGTACTATGCGGAATATTGGAATAACACTGTTGCTTACAACGAGTCTGCTGGAACAAGCCTTAATGAAGACGAAACTAAACTGAGCAGCTTTTGGTCGACACCTTTCACTCGACTGTGTCTGGGCATGAAACACCCTGCCAACGGCGAAACAAACTGGATTGCTTTGAACTACTCTGCCTCATCTCTGAGGGATGTGATAGGCGACGGAACATTCCAACCAACAAATCTGAGTTCAACAGAATGGAAAAAGCTACTGAATAACTCAGAAATTCAGGTGAAAAGTCTTTATGTCAAATTCCCTATGCTAAGCCAGTGACACAAAGTTTAATTAAGAGTAATCCCTCCCCGCTGGTCCTTGAGGAAAAAAAAGAATCATTTATAAACAAGACACGTTCTTCTAATCAGCGACAAGTCAGTTGTAGAGGTGTACAAAGGTTTGTTTGAATCGTCCTTTTCTGAAACAACAGTACGTTTTGATGTTTTTTCTCGTTAGGACGGTTGCCAGATACAGGGTTTCAATAGCATTAACAAGGATCATGACTTCGGTACTGGTGCCAAGACTCGTATTGGAATTATTGGCTCTCCAGTAAAATGTGACCAAAGTATGCAGAGCAGAATTGGGTTTGGTTCCGCAGGGAAGTATTTCGGCATGGACGATTCGAATTCGTGTGGAAACGAGTTTGCAGACATTCAACGAGTATCATGGATCAAGGCATTTGGATACATATTTATTCAGTAAATCTTGAATATGCTAAGGTGAATTTCTGTAAGGCCTGTGGTGGATACATGTATGTAGTAAAAAAGTTATCATCCTGAAAAACTGCTCATTTCAGGAGAACTGATCACACTCCTGATTAAAACAAGACTTGAATTGATCGTACTACAATTATAGACTGTTAAAAGAAAAGTTAGATAAATGATGATAAAAAGAATAAAAATGAATTGCGTGATTTTGAGTGATGGTGTCCAGAGAGAAATGGCGAGGGAGGTGGGGGAAGGAGGGATTCACAAGTGTGCGACGAACATTTTGGAAGTGAAAATTATCATGGGATTTGAATTGGTGTAAAGGTCGCCGAAAGTCATGTTAGAGGGTCTCAGTGGGGTTAACCGTTAGCCGTAAAACGGCTAAACAATTTTGCCGCTTGCCGTAAAAATTGAAAAATTTTAACCGTTAGTCGTAAAAAAAAAGGTTAAACTTAAAAATGATTTTCTGGTGACAACGATGGAATGAGATATGAACCGTTAGCCGTAAAATGGCTAAATTTAATCGTTAGCTGTAAAAGCCATCCACCCCATTGAGACACTCATCATAAGATTGGCTGACCATTGGGAACATGGCAGCGCTGAGAGGTTTCCTCATATCATGTCGACTTGCAATTGTTCTCCACCGCCATGGGAGGATCCACAACTGAGTACATTCAATCCTTGAAGGCAACGACTATAACTCTATTGATTAGAATTCCATTTTATGTTTTGGATATATCATTTGCATTTTTCACAAAATTAAGGAAAATAATGCAAAAAGGGCCAAAAAACACAAATCCAATGATAAATTCCTTTAGCAAGAAAAATTAATCTCTTTATCGGTATCAGATCCTTAATTTGCGCATTTCCCTATTTGCACTATATCATGTGCAGACAAAAGATTATAAATTCTTGTTGCAGATTAAAACATTCTTACGAAAGAAGGCGTCAGCTTTATTAAGTAGAAAAACAGGGCCATCGATCACGTACATAGTTTTCACAGTCTGAAAGTTTTCACAACTTTGCGAACGATGAATCAGATAAGAATGCGGTTCGTCTACGATCGCAACACCAGATCTGTTCAGCATCTTCCGCTGACCTTGTCGATTTGCAGGGGTAATGCCTTCTTCAAAGAATTTCCAATACTTAATACTTGCTCAAGAAACTGGTCATCCCGTCATCCCGTCATCCTTACCGTCCCCCGTCCCCCAACCCGTGTTAGACGCCATAACCTTTTCACCGTAGCTTTGGAACCAAGCCTTCGCGTATGGATGGGGGGTCGTGCGAAATTGTGGGACATTCTCGAAATTCACAGTTACAGGTAGGCTATAAGAATGTGTAATAATGCTGCTTTTGACGCGGATCATTCATCGGAATAGTCTCCTTGGGAAGAGTTCAATTCCCCCCTTTCCATTTGCGCCATGTTGAAGGTACAGAACGCTAATGAGGTTTCTTTTCCCCGTCGCTCCTAAACTGGGTGGCTTTGAATGAATCAACTAGGAACTCGACCTGTACTTTATAGTGCTCTCCATTGGTTTGTATTCATTCGTTTTAAACTGGTTTGGGTTATTGTCAGCAGAAGTTCACGCCTGAGCTTTAAACAACTAGCTGGTTTTTCACTGATAGTTGTTTAATGGAGGTGAAGTGCTCTTCACAAATAGTAACGTGACGTTGAGAGTTTTAGCTCCTCCTAGCAGTTCACAGTTCTGACTAGGCTTAATTATTATTTTGAACAAATTAAGAGCACTTCAAGCATGACTGACGGAATTTTCATTCTTTGTTGTTGATGAGAGAAAAAAAATCATCTTGCAAAATAGCCAGGGAAAAGTTGTATGGTATTCTTTGTGTGCATGTAAATTTAGTATATTCTGATGCACAAATAGATTCCCTATTATGCATATGTGCATCTGTTCAGCAATAGATCACTGATGACGTCAAAATGTGGTAAGAACACAGAAGTGGCACACCAGGCATAGACATCTTCTGTGATCTGTTACTGTACAGACCCTCAGCAACATGGGATCCTATTTGTTTTTTACAATTAAGAAGCAAACAGTCTTCAGTGATGATATCATCTTTGTGCTTGTCCTCAAAATACTTGCACGATTCAGTTTATTATATAATTACTATTACTTCATAGGTTCACCATTCCACTGACATGTCACAGTTGAATGTAGAACATTGGGACAGCAGAAGAGATGGTCCATTGAATGAAAGAAATATGGGAAACAAGCTCAAGTCACAGGGGTATTCATTTACAAAATATGTTTTTGCTCCTGGCACTGACTTTCCTGATCATACTCACGTAATGTCCAAAAAAGACTCCATTGTTTCTGGACAATTCAGGTTTGCCATGTGTGGCCAAGAAGTAATTTTACAGCCTGGAGACATGATTGTTGTACCAGCTGGTACTGTTCACAATGCCTCTGTGGTTGGAGATGAGTCAGTGATTTTCTTTGATGCCTCCAAATAAAGATAATATGAAATAATAAATAATATGATATGGACTGCATGTGGTTTATGCAGCTGTACAGAGGCTGTTGTATTGTAATTCAACTATGTCCAAATCAGTTAATGACTCTAATGTATATAGGATGTATTTTTCAGGAGTATGAAACTCTAGTGGTAAATCATCATTATCTTCATCATTATGTGCTACAAAGGAGTATAAGATCTCAGTGTAAGGTAAACATCCCTGTTTCTTTCAAATTGACAGAAGAGGTGATACATAAACTCAGCTAATTTTGAACACAAATTTTTTATTAATTATTATTATTCTAAAAATGAACTATTGTAATAAATTTTGAAAGGCAGATGTTTCTTGTCAGCCCCTTGTCAGGGCCAAAATGAAGATGAATAAAGATAATTTTAACCTTTATTGACCTTGCTTCCACTTATTAATGATAAATCACTAACTTGATGTTTTATGTGCTCATTAGTCTATGATAATAAAGTTTTTTTAAGAAATCAATTGAAGGTTTAAGGTGAAACAGCACATACTTCTGTTGTATCATGAATATGGAAAGAACTGCCAGAAATAGCCTGATATTTCAAAAGTTGTATGTCAGTAAATATCACCTCATACTAAAATTAAAACAACAATTTGTGACCAAATCATCCAAGTCTTGCTTACAGCTGAACTAGTATTCAGCAGCACCACATCAAATGGTCAACCTGTATTGAGTGATCTGTTTTCAAAGTCCTGAATTTGTTTCCTCTTAATCACTGTTATTTTTACCTCTTATAAGCAGTCACTTCTATTGAAAAGACGCTCAGTGATGATATTTTTCAGAAATTACATCGACTCCTTATAAATAAAATCCCCACCCCCACTCCCGGAAATTTTTTATCTTCGACCCACTCCACCGACCCACATCCTAATGAACTCGTAGCCAGTCTTCCTCGCCCATAATAGCTAGCACGAGTTCGGTGGCCATGTGCGTTGGAGACCCAGTGAAAGCTATGTTCCGTTATGTTCCGTCCCTTTTCTGGCGTTGTGTGAGTTAAACGTGGACCATATTGAGCAGCATGCAAGGTTTGACTATCGAATATTTCTTTCGTTAAACAGGTCTAATTTTTTTTTTATAAAAGAGATCGTTTGGGACACTTTCAAATGCTTTAAATCCGCAAAGGACTTGAAGGAGTTCTTAAATGACCTTTTGAATCAATTGAAGATGTTAGTTCACTCGTGGCTGAGGCACACTTAATTTTAAATCAAACAATGAGATGATTTGTTCTCGTGTGAGTTCTAGATTTGGTGTTATTTGGAGCGAATGCCTCGTGTTCATTTCTCCAATTTCTCAGGGTATTCCACGTGTATTCGGGACATCCCGCAAAATCCATGTGGTTACGTGATGGTGGGAGCCAAATGAGTTGAAATTTTATATTTTGTGTCGAGATCCGTGAAAAATTTTTCTACACATTACAGACAGTTTTGCTATTATTTTGTTTTTCCTTTGATGTGTTTGTAGCAAGTTTCTTGTTGTGTATGTGTATTGGCATAAATGCTATCCCTCTGCAATCCTTTTGTCCTCTGTGATGCTGTGATCGATGAAAAGCTTGGAGACTCATTTTAAATTTTTAAAGTAGCTGTTGTACCGTTATATTAAAGTGTAAGCTCTTCCTTCTGCTCCCTTTAGTTTTCCTTTGGTATTTAATGGGACAATTTGTCTAATGGTCATGAGCTTCTTGGGTTTGTGATCATTCCCTTCATTCTCATGACGTTAATGTTTGATTCAGGAGTGATACTGTTGAGAGAAATTAGGTGCCTATCACTCTTAGGGGTTAAAGGATTAGTAAAGCCTTCACTGGAAGCTTTCCCCTTGGTTTGCAGATTTCTATCAAGTAATACATTGGATATCCAATAAAACACATGCATATACTAGATGAGACAGGAAATACCAAACAGTGGTTGTATCAACAAGTTAGCTCTACCTGTCTCATACTTAACAAACAGGCACTGGTGGAAAATTGTGTATCAGTGAAACTCATAGAGATGTCTTGAAATATGCTATAAAGGTGGTGAAAAATGCTTTATTTATCCTACAATAAGGCTGGAACTTTCGCCTATGCTACATGAGCTTTGATGCCATGGTCTGTAGATCAATCAAAACTCATAAATTGTATTTAACTGTGGCTAGATCTTTTGGTAGTGGAACTTCTAATTCTCAGCTAAAATCATTTTTTTCTTTGTGATCCCGTTATTACTTTGAATAAAATGAATTTTGCACCAAGTGATGAGTTTGAATCGCTACATTGACAAACCGTGAAAACTATGTCAAACACTCTAATTTTTACTGATGGTGCACAGCAGTAATTTATGTAGTTACACCATGATATTAGCTTCTATTTGATCTTCACTATTGTTATCTTAATACAGGTGCACTGTGCATCACGGATTTGAGTGGAGGATAACTTGGTATGTAACGTGACAATTGACAATTGACTGTTGTTGAGTTAGGGGAGGGGTAGGTGGGCAGTTGCCCAGATACTGATATTGATCCGATACATTCTCCTTTTGAAGTGTACTCTGTAGAAGTTGTGGAATTATTTCTCATTATGCGTTGCATATTTTTCTTACCTGGATGCAAGCATGAACATGGAAAGCCACCATGGGAAAAAAGAGGCAGAGATCTTTTGCAACATTTTTTTTCTCAGATTTGGATGTCTGTCATAAATTTAAGATGTTTTTCCAAGACAAGAATTTGTCTTCCCAAGCAGACAGCTGAATTTTTCTTGAATCAAGAATTTTGCTTTGGTTCATCGCAGCTATGCATTTATAGCTGAAAATTCCCATCTGCTTTTGTCTATTGATGCTTTGGCGTAAACTGTCAGGGATAATTTTGACCAGGAGTAACTTGTTGTTTGCTACATAATGGGGCTTCTGTTTACCCTTTAACTTTTAAGATTTGATTCTCAAATTCCCATCTAGCCACTACATGTTTCCATGTAAATTATTCTCAAGAATATGGTATTACAGTAGATCAAGATAACAATTCCTACCAAATAAGTTTGAGTATTCTCATTAGTGTGCAATATATGGATATTATGGGGGAGAAGTAACATGTTAATCACTTTTGAGAGTTAAACTTTTAACTCCTAGAAGTGATTAACACGAAACTTCTCTCTATAATATCTATACATTATCAAGCAAAGGGCAAATGAGAATACCCAAACCTATTAGGTAGAAGTTATTATCTCAATCTAATACCAAATTTGCCTAACTTATTTGCCAGGAATTGTCTAAAAGCTGGACGGGAAACTTAACAATCAGATCATGGGAGTTAAAGGGTTAAAGGGTTGAAGAGTGAATTTAATCTGGCCTTATGATTAGAAGTTCATGCACCACTCAGAAATTACTTTGGTGACAACATCAGTATGAGGGCCATGGAGGAAGCATTTTAATTATACTTGCCAACACGTCTGGGTTTTCTCCAAAATGGCTGGCAGATAATTATATAAATCTTATATGAAGTGGTTGTTTTGTTTAAAATAGCTTTCAATGTTTGTACTTTTCCTTCTGTGTGTTTATTCCACTCATGCCCAGAAGCCAAGAAATATCTGAGGAGACCTAACAAATAACTGATGTAGAGGACAAGTTATCAAGAGAAATTAGAAGACCCTGGCTGACAGGGTCAAACAAGCAAAGGTCAAGGCTGCAAGGTTGTAAAGGCATTTGACAATGATTTGAACCACAATTTAAGGTAAGAGAGCAAAAGAAACCTGAGGCCAGAAAGGTTTACTCAGTGGAAAAAAATTTTAGCCTTTATGTTCTGCGTGCATAATGACATGTACTGTCTGTTGTCTGGTTACAGGCTCCAAAACTGTCATAGGGAAATAAGATATAATTATTCCTTGATTCTTGTGGTTCATGTATCAAGTGATGAAAATATCCAAATCTTGAGCCCTTTGTTAAGGGTGCTAATGAAGTTTTTTCCGCTTATTATCTGATGATACATGCACAATTTTGATATCTCTGTTTTTACTAGAGTCATAGAGAAAGTAGATATCAAGCTTGATTATTAATTAAACAGACATGAAACAGTTTTCATGTTGGAGAGGAAGTGGCTTAATAGTTAATGCACTCTGGACTCTTGGTCCACAGATCTGGTTTTGAGACCCTGCATACTCATTGTGTTTTGTTCTTGGGCAAGAAACTTTTTTCTCTGTGCTTCTTCTGTACTGGGAGTGTGAATGGGTACCAGAGAACTGCAGGGGTGGAGGGGGGGGGGGGTTGGCATAGACTGGCATCTCTTCTAGGGTTTGTAGCACTACGTACATATTGTTGATTCATGCTTCAAAAACAGGGGTAAGCTAGGCTGGATAAGCTTCTTGACTCTGGTGATGATGTCGACATGTCAAAATGTCAGTGACCACCACTGATAACAGTCCTTTGCAGGACTGTTTCAATGAGATGATCAGACCACTGATTTAATAAGAGTATAAAACTTGAAACTTGTTAGGTTTCACCCCAGAGGGAATCCTCATAGAAGCCACACAATTTACTTTTTGCCATGCAGGAGACCAAAGTTTGTCATCTTTCTTAATTCTAAGCGTACAAGTACTTTTAGGAACTTGGTCAGTCCTTCCATTTGTCTGTTGTTTCTCTTAATTAAGAAGGCAGGATTTGTATCAACCATCGAGAAGTTGATGAGAATCTCATTGTGATAGTATTACCAATTAGGGAATGAACTTGTGTTTTAGTAGACTGCAGTTTTCATGTATCACCATTTTCTGGTTTATAGGTCATCTGCAGCTTTCTTACCAAGAAGTGATGAATAAAGGAAATCCTTTGTTGAAAGAAAGAGCTTTTCAGGAAAAGAAGAAGTTTTTTCAAACAGATGCCTATTAGTTATTCTATCTTGTGTTAGAAACTTGTACAGAGATTGGCTGGCCGTTCAGTTGTTAGTTATGGATCCTCGGCAGCATAATGAGCAAAAATATATAATGGCATGAATAAAACAAATGATAAAATTTTACTCTATGAATGTATATTAACATGCAATAGTCTTGACAGACTACCAATGGGTCTTACGCCATGAACTGAAGGGGAGGAAGTGATTTTGGAGTGGGTTAACTATGGCAGAGTTGACAGGGTGAAGGTGCAATTTTTCTGACAATTAATTTAACAGATTGCCACAACTCTGACAGTATGTTTGAAGGATAAAAAGTAGCTAAATGAAAAGTAGCTAAACCAAAAGTAGCAAAACGAAGGTTGTCATGTGGTGCAATTAACAGGGAAAAACGCTAGCTGTGTGGTTAAAAGGTCAAGTTTTCCGACCTTGGTCGTTATGGTGATCCGGTACCAGACTGGTGCTTGGACGTCACGCTCTGACATAGGAGGCCTGGGGAAAAGAGGAACAAAGAGTCGCCCAAAAGGAAATACCATCCACTCTGTGTGTATTCACTCGCTGATGACCGGTCGCAGTGGGGGGAAAAGAGAATGGAGAATTCATGGTCAGGGTTATGCTAACTGGTTCTCCAAATCTTGTCTCTATTGCACACTAAAACATGCCATTCTCCATACCCTTTTCAGAAATATCACATCCATACCCGTCTTAACGAAGAAAAGAATCTTATTATTTCCACAAAATTCAGGTGGAATGATGCACGTTGGGTGCGGCTTGTTCTCTGTCATTCGTTTGGAGCTGACAGGAGAAATAGATGCCAACGCCTTGTTTGGTCCCTTAGAAACCACACCCCGTTTGGCACCATGTAGGTCACCATCCACACCCATCTTTAGACCAAACGGCTGTAGGACTCCTGCTCTCAAGTTTGGAATAGGACATAATGTAATGATTCGACTTAGCGGCCGGGGCGCATATTTACTTTTCGTACCTGAAGGGAAGGCGCTGGTTCGAAACGGCGCTTTTTAGGGACAGAGTGCTTCTCTCTATTTTGAGAATCAGCAGAATCTAAAACATCTTTATTAATCTTTTTTTTATTTTTTAGGGAAAATATGTTAACTTGGCCAGCGGGCATATGATATTTTGTAATCGGTGTTGCATCAAGTGCGTTTTCCGAACTGGAAAATTTTCATGGCGATGTTGTTCACAGCCCTGGCACGGCATCTTTTGTACAACTGAACAATTCACAGGGGAAGGATCATGGAGAAGGTTGAAGAGGCTGTTACTCATAGGCACTAGAAAATTACACAGTAAAATCAATGGAATTTGTGAAACACGACTAACCATTCAGAAACAGGCTCTATTAACAGAACACAGTGCGAACGACATCGCGCCTTTACATAGAACTTGATTTTACGGAAAAGGCGAATTGTTTCGACATTTCACGCGGTAGGATTCGTCTTCTAAGTACTCTACAGACCACGTCATGGTTAAATTAGAATTTTTTGTATAGTTGGCGCCAGATCGAGTTTGGTTTTGAAACTTTTTTAATTAGTTCGGCACCTCGAAGGCTACTTCAGTATTCCGAAGGACCTTGTCATCTATCCAGATTGTATTTATATATTTTTATCCTTTTTCTCTGAGTCATCACAAGAAGATGTCTATGAGAAAACATTTTATTAGGAAGTAAATGGCTGTAAATTCAACTGACAGTCTTCTGTTTTCACGAAGTCATCGACCTGAAATCTTTGCCTAACTAGTTACGAGAATCGCACTCTGCAAAACCTTAGTTAATTGACAAGAACTTAAAATGAACACAGCAACCCGCTATGTTCAACAATAGCTCTTGTTAAATTAACTAAATATTTCATTTCATCCAATTCATTACCAGCAAAACGCCATGCCGCTCCGGTTAGGCACCATCAAACATAAACAAACGTTAATTACGAAAGTTTCTCTCAAAGCCCTTGTCAATAATTGATGGTTTTAAAAAGTTTTGGGTGTATCCTAAGCTCTATTTGGCAACATAATTACCTACACAACAGGTACTGTTGACAGCTGAACACAGTAACTTTTCACGGGAGGGCTCTATTAATTGTATCCCAACAGTTGTATGAAAAACCCAATCATGACGAGATTTTAGTTCTACAATCTTGAAATGAATGGAAAATTATTTTCAAAACTGACTTCACTGGGAAATTAGTAAAGAAAGGGTTCGCAAAGCTATTAAACCACCTTACATAATAGGCGTAATTGCCTTGAAAATTCGAAAAGGACAAAATTTGCAGCCTCGTGTTTTTCATTCATGCCAGGGAATATTTAGGAAATTTTACACGCAAGAGAAAAGAAAGCTACTTTTCTGGACGGACGACATTTGTGGCACTGTATCTATTTACATTTACGTTCTAAATTAATGCTTTCAGGTACCCAACGAGTTCCAAATGGTTGTTTTGCAAAACAATCTAATTGCGGTTGGCGTCAGGGAACGTAAATAAACTAACTGGCACGTGCAACTTCAACACGTATCTTTGTTTCGTTGTCCACTTAAGTTTAACGCATGACACTGCTTGCCAAATGAATGCAACACCGATCAATAGCGCAAAAAAATTCTGCATTTCGCTATCCTAACTCATCTAATAAAGACAAGTGCCATTTTGTTGACGCCATCAAAACAGGTGGCAACAGCGAAGCAATTTAACAGCAATGAAAATTACAGCTCGGTGTTGCAGATGAGAATTTACCACATAAATTATTTTGGTCATGATAAAAGTCACAAAGATGTAAGCAGCTGGATATTTATTTTAATAACTGTGCGAGAGTTAGGATTAACTTATTGAAGAGATATTTTTATGACAAGAGCAAAATTAGCCAAGTAGGACAATGTTTTTTTTTAAAGGATTCACAGTTCAACAATAATATTTGCTCCTGTGGAGATGGGATGGGAAAAAGCTGACATCATAATGAAGGATATTAATAGTTAGATTTAATTGAAATTACAAAAAACATCAATAACGAAAAAAAAAAACTAATCATACTTGGCAAGAAAATTAGTGATAAAACAACTTAGGTTGTATATCAAGGTCAAGGAAAACATCAACGTGAAGTATACATGCATTTTCCTTTTTTTAATTGCACGAGATTCCAACTGTTGTTAAAATTCATCGCGCCCGCGGTATCTTTGAAAGTCGTCAATAAAAATGAAGAAATAAAAGAAAGAGCGGTGAAATTCCGGCAACGTTGCACCTCTACAGACCCATAGCTATCAATCGTTGAAGAGAAGGAAAATAAAGAGTATGATAACCTGCTCAGACCAGAGAAAAAAGATGTTTTTAAGACTGATAGTTGATTCAAACGTACCACTAAAAACTTTCCTCGCCTCAAGTAATTCATACTTCAAAGCAGTCCCGTCTAAACTTGATGATTCCAGCTCACGTTCAAACCCCGTGTGAATTTCTCCAGTCTTGAGAAAAATTGTCGCTAAGAAAGCCTTAAAGCTGGAGTGAACAAAATTAGTTACGAAAGATTCGAAACTGCCCTGCATGTTTAACTAACCTGCATGGAAAAAAAACAGAAAAGGGTTTAGAATGATTTAATTGTGATTATAGACCAAAATGAGCTGTTGCGGCCCAATGTTACAGCCACACGACATTTCGAACCATTTCCAGAATCTGAGAGAGTCGTCTCTGACTGAATGACGCGCCATCCTGAATCAACCTTTTGCCAGCCATAGAGGAACCAAAAAAATTTAAGAATGGCCAAAATCAAAACGGATCGCCGTCACGATATTTTGAACCATTTTTACCTCCAGGAGAATCTCTTTTGAATAACATGAAACCTTAAGATAATCTTCTAACACCTCAGAGGAGATAATCAACGAAAGGCCTCCGAGGAATATTATTAATATGAAGAAAACTTGAAAAAATCGTTTCTTAGAGTAGACAAACATTACAGACGCAAGAAAAAATCAAAAGGAAACAAGAATTATATCTGATGATCACATCTGAAACGGATATCAATGCCGAATTCGAAAACTTTCGTCTTTTTTTATAATTTTTTTTTTTAAGGAAATAAAATCTTGGCTTATCTCCTTTCATTTCGGACCCAGCAAATGGGAGACGCCCCCTTCGAAACTAAGCTGAAAGTAACGAGGTCATCGTGCATACAGTCTGTGAACCTCCTTCCCTAAACCCAAGTTAAAAGTCTGGGTTAAAGGACGAGAACTGGTAATTCCTTTGTGCGGCAGGATTTGAGATGCAACCATAACCTTGATCCGACGTTGATGATCGTTCGACCTGGAAAAGAGGAAAAGTAAACAACATTACGTAAACAGTTCTCTCCAAAGCCATTAAACTTAATGTAACCTCGATCGTGCAAGAATAACTTCACAGTGCTAACAGCAGTTGTAGCAATCATGTCAGTTTGCTGCCGCAGCGATGCAAGGAGGATTGAAATAATTTTGCTGATTAAATGCGACTCGCTAACAAGGCTAGGTCTTAATTACTTTCACATAGCAATTAGAGCTACAGAACAGCGGCTGGAACGACTTTTAAAGCGGAGAGATAAATAATAAAATTCTACTTAACACAAGAGTTTCAATAAATCCCGGTTACGGGCGGTCTATCGCCTCCTAAAACATCTCTAACTGTCGTCAGTTTAGCTTGCGAGCAGGCTCTCGTGTTTGGTTTCGCCTCACAACCCCTGTTTCGGTCACAGCCAATTATTACATCATCGACAGCCGCTAATGGAAAACTTTATTAAAATTCCTTCTTGCCATTACCGCTCCAAAACTGAAGACTATGCTCATATACTCCTTCACAAAACAATGCTCAAAAAGAAGGTACGAAAATAAAGGACTGGCGTTAAACTTACATAAAAAACAAAGGTAGAAATGGGGAAAAAAAAATTTCTTTCTGGCCGTCAATGAGATATAAAGAATTTATTCTCAAAAAGGCAACGATTCTCCTTAGCAAACCATAGTATAAGTAAACATAGAAGATTTCGGGTTGAATTCTGCAAGGTCCATTTGGTCTCGATTTACAATGACCTTGAAGCAACAACAAATTCAGTTGATAGAATGAACGCCTAAACCAAGCAAGTCAAACGATGTATTTCAAGAATTTTAGGAACATAACTAAATAAATACAAAAAGGTCAAAATATATCGACAAAAAATAAGATGTATAACTACAAAATTGGAATGGGACAAGCAAATGTGGTTTCCCTGCCAAATTAGCTCTAAAAAAAAAAAAAAAACCCAAAACAAACGCTTGCGCTTTTTTTGTGTCGAAAACAGCAGGATGGAAAGCGAAATGTCTCTCGAGATCAACGAGAACAGATATATAAATATATATACTGCATACAAGGGTGAAAAAAAAACAACGGTTTTTCATTCAATTGCCAGGTGAAAAAACAAATCATGAAAACATATTTTGAATTACCCACGTTTTATTTCAGTTATATTAGGGCTTTGCTCTGGAGACAGTTGTAAAACAAAGATGATTTATACACAGAATCATAGCCCTGGATGAACCCACAATATTTAGGTTCAAAATAATCTTATCGTGCAACCGTTTAAAACCTTCCTAACTAAAAAGATCAAACTTGTACAGCACCTCACAGAACACAATTTGCATAAAAACGTTATGTTGCCTTAGAAGTTAAGAGATTGTCTTTTCATATTGCTGCCATTTTTTCCCCTTTTGTTTTATTTTTCAGGGCAACCAGAGATCAAATTTTTCATGGTAGAAACTGTTAGCATATTAAGGCAAATTTCGACCTATCGTCGTAAAAACTGCACGTCACCATCACATGATTTATGACCGCTAAATTACTATGTTGGTGATCGGAGAACAAGATAAAAATATTGATTCAAAAAGTTCCGTCAAAGAAATTCGAAGATAATTTTAAATGACCAAACCACATAATGAAATACAACGGATCAATTGCAATGCTGGCTGGAGTCTATCGGTTCCAAAATGGAAAATTTGTTTGTCTCATTAACTTAAAACCTGCAAATTCAAATAAGTGCTTCGGACGGAAATTATTGCAACTTAGCTGCGATATCACTTCACTACGAGAATGGTAATTGCTTCGGCAGGGCGGGCCGAAGAACAAGAAAGTTTAATTACTACCAAGAGATAATTCTCGTGTTTCGAATAATGCCGAACGAGGGATAATTTCGGCGGAAGATTAAAACGCACAGTGCGGTGTCATTAGAGCCGAAACAACAATCGGTTTCAATCAGGGAACCAAAACGTGACTTACAGAATGTCTTGCACAACGAGGAAATTCTTATTCAAGCTAAATAAACAGTTAGTAATTTCACCACAGAAAATCAATTTTTATAATCTCAAATATTAGGTAGGAAAGGAAAACACTACTGCAGTTTGTCGCTCTTTCGATAAGCTAATCTACTTTTTAACCGTGCATCTCTTGGGGTAACAGAAGTAATCCTTTGCAATGTACACCTTTGTCTGAGGTCTCCCTTATCAAAGGTGAAAATAATGGTGATTTTGACGGTTGTAGTCGGAGAAATGCCGCTAAAAATCCATCTAAGTGGTGTGTCTATCTGTTTTCGGTTCCATCACAGCACACGCGATATGGTAAAGCACCATAACATTCTGAGAGCGGCTATAATTGTCGAACGACGTGTTTGTATCCTGATATAAAAAATAACAAGACACGAAACTCTGAATGCAACACAGAACGAAAAGGAAAATGCTTACGAACCGTTGTTTCGATTTTTTACTTGTCGGATTAATTAAAATACCAAAAGATTCTATTCAAAATTTTGGCGATAGAAACTTGCTGCGGAAAGTGAAGTTTAAAGATGAGACAAACAAAACGTTTGATAGTAAATTCCTTCCTGAGAGTTCTTTGTTCGTTTGCACAAAAGAGACACAAAAGATTGAAAAGGCTTTACAACAATTTCTGTCTAGTTTTGACGTTTCTAATAATTAAAGTACGTTACTAAACTACAGAATCTTAAGTGTACAGCAGAAGCCATGAGTCGTAAAGTCAAGTGAAGAACAAACCATCTCGAACTCCGTTTCATAAGTGTTTGCATTACCCAGTAAAGAAAAATGATTATCTAACCTTAAGCTATATATTTACCAAAACAAACGACAGACACAGAAATTTCTCAACTATGAAATTTTATATTAATTGACCGTGAGAAAACTTGCATAAATTCGGACTTTACTTTGTGACTGTAGGAACAACTTGTAAACATCCTTCTCGTTAAAAATGAAAATCGAATCAGTTTGGAAACGAGCCAAGGGATGAAGAACAAAATTTCACGAACTAGTAGTCAAGAATTTATAAAATAAAGGAATAAATTAGAAAAACCGAAATAATATTCTCTACACTGATAAATATAATTCCTTCGAAAAAATGTTTATTTTCGTAATTAACGTGATATTCCTTGAAGTAAAAGTGACATAACGTGCATCGCCGAAACTTGGACGGAAAATATGAATTAGAAAAAGTCTCCACAAGTCTCAACAATATTTTCAGTTCTTAAAAAATCGTTCAATTCTCAAATAACAAAGGCGAAGTTTTTGAAATTCTCAGCTTTCCCTGTGTCTTGCATTGTTGGAAACGACAAAAGACACTCTAATGTCTCAGTTCTTTCGCGCCAGCGTGCCCGAATTACAACGGTTTTAATAGAAAAAAGTAATAAAAAATGAAACACAAACAGCCTTACTAGTGAATACTTTTTGCTGCCTCGTGGCGAGCTTTGCTTTTCACGCTGAGAAGCAATTTTAAGTCAGAGATCATTTTCCTAGCGTAGAAGACAAATATAATTTAATAGTCGTATTATGTTAGGAGATGACTTTGTTTCGCTCAGGAAGTGCACAATATAACAATTTTATCATTTTTATTAACATGCAACGTTCAGCCCGAGGAACTAACGCCCAACAGACAGCGTTCTTAATTACTCAGTAAAACTTTTTACAATTCAAGTTCTTAAATGTAATATTCGCACTTTTCCTTTGCCTAAACGAGCCTTCACAAAGTTAAATAAACACGCACCACAGCTATCTACGAACACGTTCTTACTTTTGCGTAAGCAATATGCCATTTCACTTCGTTTTAAGCTTGTTGATTATGTAAACAAGGCGCGCGTATATTTTTTTTCTCTTGTATTTATTTTCGCAATTTTTATTTCCATTAAGATTCAAGTTTTACTCGCTTTAGAGCATCTCAAAACTTTGGCTCAGTAAAAAGAAAGTCTCCAGCAAATGAAATCAATTTGGGATGGGCACATACAGCTGAGCACATAAAAAAAAACATGTACTATTTAACAATAATGTAGACAGTAGAACTCTAACGACTAACTCTTCACTTCGCGTACTAAAAAACAAACAAACACACCTGCACGTTTGCGAGAAAAACGTTCTTTAATTTCATACGCGTGACTCGCCAATATTCAATATATCATTCGGCAATAAACTTCAAAACAAGCACTAAATAATTTTACAAAATTTCTCCGAGAAGTACAGCTTAACTAAAGCTTAACTAGAAATTTTGAATATTTCATAGAGACGTTTCAGGAAATATCTAAAACTATATTAAATCAAAATATATCAATAAAATAGCGCTCACTGGTTGTGCTTGGGTTCTACACATTTAATACAAACTTGCAACTAATGACAAACTTAAATACATTAGTCACCTTTAAAGTTGATTTTGCTCAATCAAGGAATACGAGATCTTATTCCGTCGACCAGGTTCACAGGAGATTTGTTTTAACGCTACATTTTGCGACGACACGTGGAAAGTCGAAACACTGTATAACTGTGACGAAGTGGTTTCAGTAAATACAAGAAAAAAGCTTCCTTTAGTGGAAAAAATGGACAAAATGATTCGTTTGGTCAAAGAAAGTTAGCTTTTGATAAAACCTGTGACATGAAAAAAAGTCAAAAAATGGTTAGTGGATACTTACAAGTTATAAAGAAAAATTGCCGCAGTCGTCACGAGCGAGGTCCTATCAAATGTGCATTCACTCGCTCATCGAAACCAAAATGAAACACAGCGCGTTTACTTACATAAATTGAAATAAGCTTAATCAAAATTCTGTCATAACTTTCAAATTTCGCACGTCTTCTGCAATGGAAATTCGGCGAATTTTACATAAAAGCTTGGGTTTCGAATAATTGGCCTGTGGGTTTAAAAATTCAGACCTCGAAGCTCGACGACGGGTGATTACAAAATAAAAATGCGCAAGGTATTTGGAAAAAAAATCAGACAACAAACAAGTCGCTGAGGCGTTCGGTGATTATCAAAAGATTCTTTTACTCTTAACAAATCCTTGGATTAAGCAATAAAGAGCAACCTCTCCTTGGAGTAAACAAAATCACCAACAAAAGCAGAGGCAAAACGCAGTGAACAATGCTACGGGAGAATCTGTTGACGAGGTGGTTTTTGTTCATTTTTTAGACCTTAAAATCTACGTAACAGGGCATTTAAAGTCATTTCAACAAACGACCAAGCTACTTAGAGGGCTTTTGTTCCAACCTCGCGCTCCCTGTATTTAATTGAATCTTTTTTCCGCGTCCAAAGAAAAAAACAAATGTTAATAGCACTTTGTTTTCATATAGCTAGTCATACGTTGAACACCTTGCATGCTTCTTTCGTCGGCCGGAAAACCTCCAATTTAGCTTGGGAAGAAAGTCTTGCCGAGATCGACCTTAATGCTAAGTATAAATACTATTTCGCATCGCATCGTGATGTTTCATTCCATGTTTAATTACAATTTTTTGTCTACTAAATAACAGCGACGTAAGTCGACTAACATCCGAAGCGCGCCAATGAAAGCAGAGATATTTTAAATCGTATCCGAGCATAAGCTCAACAGCTTAATTTTGCGTAACCTACATTAAATTTGAGAGCAGTGTTCCACGCTATTTACTCAGCTCAAACAACAAAAATACACTTTAAAAGCCATTGTCTATCAAGGTATGGTTCGCTGGAGACGCAAACATTATTGGCACTCCTTGGCACGAGAAGAAAACAGCATCATGTTGCGGTAGCCAAATTATTTTTCCGCGCAGATGTTCTGATCTGAGGCAATCGTTGATCGGCCAGCTTTCGTCCAAAGGATCGATTCGCCTTATACAGCGGTTATTTTAATTTCACGCGGAAGGGAAACTAGAATTTCGCATAGCGAAACCACCTACTGCTGTTTCTTAGGACAAATTATAAGACACTATTAAAAAAAATAAAGAAAACAACTCTATTTAATTCTGACGAGCATCAACACAGGCAATGAAAAGTTCTTTTATACCCAGTACAGCCGGAGAAACTGCCTTTCCTTAAGACACAGTGGGAAGCGTAATTTTGCTTCGTTCAAACAAAGTAGGGAACCATTAAAAATCTCTCTCGAGAAAGCATTTTGAAAAGCGACTTTGCAGGAAATCTATTGTCTTGCGACATAAAAGCTTCTTCCTAAATGCCTTCGGGGCAAGCGAAATTGCCATAAACAAAGCCGAAAGTCGCTTTCCCAAATATCGTTCACCGTTTAGGTCTTATGACTTCAGGAAATTAACTTATTAATTCTCGGGAAATTCTCTGTTTTTGTGAACTTCTACGGTTTTCTCTTTCGATATGTAAAAACAATAAAGTGAACTCTGGCAAGACTCATCTCGATAACCACGAACGAATGCAAAATTGGCACAAGGTCGCGAAACGCACACAGCCCACCGGACAAATTAATTTTACACGAATATAAATAATAGCAAAAAAATGGGCTTCCGCCGATATAGAAGACTAACATGGATCACGAATAAGAAAAGGCTATTTGCTTACTTAATCAGGCCTTTCTATAAGGACTGCATTTTTAATTTCGGAAGGACTTTCTAGTGCAAAGTAATTAACAGCAGTGACATGCGCGATACAAGAAACGACCGAGCAGACATTTTGAACTGCACTTCAAGTCCAGTTAAAACCGAAATAGAGATAATTTAAATGATTTGTTTCACCCCATTTCTGATCCTAACGAGTACAAAGCTACACTGCGAGGTTAATAAAATTTCTCAATTCTATCGATGTAAAACAAAGATAAAAAAAATGAGACGTTTCCCCAGGGGCGAACGACGAACATCTCAATTATTCCGATCAACAATACAGCTTTAGAAAAGAACTTGTTCGCAATAAATACATATGGGACTTTAAGAACGCTTCGGAGCTCACGTATCTCTCATGTTTACTCGTAATGCGTTTTAAAACACTTTGCGTCGACGCTCAGCAGAAAATTTTAATCGCTTTTGAGTAGACTTTGATCAACATGTGTGGCTTCGCTGCTTACACGTGTGTATACTCATCACGCCCAGCCTTTAAAGCTATCGAGCTGTCAACACGATCTAGAACAAATAGCTTGGAGTGCAATTTTCTAAATGCCTTAGTTTCCCTGACATCTTATTTCCTCGGCGGTCAATATTTCGCCCGAATACAGCCACAATAACTTAAGATTAGGAAAAAAATAAAGAGAGAACTCACTAACTGCTATCAAATCATCGGCTGAATGTCTGTTATATTGGAGGCTTTCAATGCCATTTGACCAATTGATTACTACTTCTGTGAAAAGAAGAATGTTTTACCTCCATAAACTGCATATTGGCATCGCCCAATTCTCGAAATACAACTTCCGTAGGCAAGAATGCGCGAAAAGCTACGACGTGAGGCAAATTCGTTCGTTCATCCCCTCGACTTGAATTAGCTCAAGAGTCATGATACATCGCATTCATAAATATGTTAACGCAGTAAAATATTCATCTTATTAACATAATACAGAAGCAGCGCAAAAGAAAGATTGTGCATCTCCTCGTTCAACGTAGCATACACTTAAACAGCAATCTCGAGACCCTTTACTTTGCTCAAAACTGAAATGGCGGCAACTCAGAGGTGGCCGCCCGTTTTTCTCAGGAGCACTTCACGATGGCGCCATAAGGCGTACGCCATTTGGCATTTCAAAAGTTATTTTAGTATTTGTCAGTGTTGAACAACGTCGAGATGAATTTTTATTTTGTCTACCAAGAAATTCTACTAGATAAACAGGGAAGAAAGTATTTTTCGCGAGTTGTCCTCGTCAAACTGTGTAAGAACGAGGAGATTCGGCCTTGTTTGCCGAGCTAATTAGTTGTCCTACAGCGCATTCTTTGCCCCGTCTTCCGTTGATAAGACAAGCTTTTTACAGAGAAATAGAGATAAAGAAGATCAGAGAGTGTGTGCTTTAAGTACTGAGAAATAAAGAGAACAAATTCATCTTAAACGAGAAATTTTTATTCACAACACATACAACATCCCCGATGGAAAACACTCAGTTGCCCATATTTGTCAGGCTAACAACATGCGAGCTCGTTAACTGAAAGTCACTTTCCAAAGTCCGACAAAAACGCGTTGATTTTGACTGCCTATAACTCATGAATATATTCCTCAATTATGGAAAACAGTTCCAGATTACAATTGCTTTTAACGTACTGCGAGAGCTGATGCAACATACTTCAAATGTCAGATATTGTTTGAACTAACATAAACAACAAACTATTGCTGAGTTGTGACTCGGGAGAGTACAACTTCGAAGATTTGAGTCGCAAAAAAATTGTAATTTGAGAGGAAGGTTAAAAAAATACGTCTCGGGATAAATGTGTATGAAGAGGAAAACGAAAATTCTGAATATTTTAGAAAAGACTTCCGTATTTTTAGCCTGTTATATTTGTAACAATTCAATGTTTTTTACATGTGGCGGGCATAATTCCATCGAGAAGGTTCAAAGGAAAAACTGCCATAAAGACAAATCGCGTACAGATATGTTTTTCCTATCTAAACTTGTAAAACTTGTAAAATTAATAAGCATGGTTTGTTTTTATCGAGAACATTTAAATGTGGTGTGCTTACGGAGAGTGGAAACTTATTCAAAGCGATTCGCCCGACAGGTTCCCGAATCGACATTACAAAACATGTCCGTCGCGACGAAACATGTTGAACACGGCAGAACCAAACATTATACGAACATTGACAAGAATAAAACGCTCGACGGAAATGAATTGTAGACACCTTGCTCCTCAGTTCGAAATCAAGTCCATTCTTAGCCTGAATAATACAAGTCTGATCCGCATATACTGAATTCTGTTTCGATTTCAGACGAAAGCAGCAAGTCGTGTTTAAAATTTACGGCTGACTAGGGCGGTGACACGAACCATTCTGAACCAAGCTTTTTCATTGCGCTGTCGCCAAGTTCGCCTCAAAAGCAAGAAACCGTTCACGAGCGAGCATATTCCTGTCTTTACAAATTCAAGAAACATAGTGCATTTAATGTATGGGAGAATTTAAATAAGAAATTGTTTCGATTTGCATACATCAGCAGAGTCATGAATGAACTTCTTTGCTATGCATCTACAGCTCACTTTACCTCGCTGGTGAATTCCGTCGAAACAAATTGCGCTCAAACGAGAATGAAAAGAAAAGAAAGTACTCAATAAACGATTGAAAAGAAAAGCCCATGAAATACTGATCCTGACAATTAAAAGAACAGCGAAAAATATGCGCAAAAAACGTTGAATAACTAAAGCCTAAAAAGCAAACCAGCACAAAGCATGTTAAACTGAAAAGGTTTTAATAACTTATCTGAGGGTACAGTATGATGGCTGGAAAAGCATGCATGTTTAACATAGAAAAGTACGATAAATATATTGTTCACATTGCCAGAAAACAACTCTAAATAAAGATTTTTTAGCCCAGAATACGAGCATATAGGTTTCTTGGTGAGTAGACAAATTATACGCGTCCATCGAGAGTATTTACACATGATCCTTCGAACAAAAACCCCTAACTTGGGCCTTTTAGCAATGTTAAACACAGCGCAACGTTCGTGATAAAAGAAACTGCTAGTCCTAGATACTTTTTCCCTGGAATTCCTCTAAACTTAATGCAAAATACTCTAGCTTTCAAAGTAAGTATTTACATACAATCATGCCCATAATATTAGAATACCTTTTTGCATATCCTTAGAAAGGCGGCCGACTTGAAATCGAAATTCTCTCCGAGCGCTTACGCTAGCTGAAATTAGACTATTTCACATTCAGCTTCCCTTTCGAGACGGCGTACAAAAATGTCAGAGTTAATCGACTTAACACGCCTGTCTGTAAGTTTAGTTCCTTGTTCATTCGCGCAATAGAAAAATACATTTTGGCGACTATATATTTACGAAGAGTGACAGAACACACACGAAGTCTTACTGCGGCCCTGCGATGTGCGCACCAACAATATGCGGAGAAGAGACATGACCAGACGATACGTGAGGCGAAGAAACATGAGGAGACCCGACGTGTTGATCTTCAGCTCCGCCAGTAACTGAAGCAGTCATTCGCTTTTCCTTTTGACGCCTGTTGCAGAACCACACTCGAACCACCTCCTTATCGAGTCCGAGGTTTTCAGCGAGCGTGCCGATCTCTTGCGCAGACGGTTTGGGATTTTTACAGAAGTGATTCTCCAGAGCACCCTTAACAGCCACCTCGATGGAGGTTCTCTTCTTACGTTTCCGACCCTGAGTAGCCAGCTTGTCGATGCCACTCGCAGCACCGTTGTTGTTATCCGCCTCCTCGAGCCATTTGCCTAACAGGGGCTTGAGTTTACACATATTCTTAAAACTCAGCTGCAGAGCCTCGAAACGGCAAATGGTGGTTTGACTGAAAACATTTCCGTACAGTGTACCCAGCGCTAGCCCGACATCCGCCTGAGTAAAACCAAGCTTGATTCTACGCTGTTTGAATTCTTTCGCAAATTGTTCCAAGTCATCAGACGTAGGAGTGTCGTCCTGTGTTTCTAGTTCGGGGTGAGATCCGTGCGGCGCGTCTTGGCCGTTCGGATTTTCGCGAATTGTTTGCGGCGCTTGCGGGAAAGCTCCTTGAAGTTGGACCGTTCCGTTTATCGTGCCGTACGATGGATGAGTCGTTGGAACTGCTTGCATCGCGCTGCTGATATGGATACGCGTGTGGTCAGGCGAGTGTGCCCCATGCGACGCAGTACTGGGCCAACGTGCTTGCTCTAAAGGCATTACAGGGTGGCCACCAGGTCGATGATGGACGAGCGTTGCTCCAGCAATTGTTGTTATAACAGGCGAAGCATCCTCTCTTAAGATTGGTTTAACTTCTTGTAAACTCACTGTGTTCGCTGGCCAACCAACGGCTCCAGTATGGTCTTGTACAACCCACTGGTGTGTTGCGAGGTGATTATTCCCAACTCGCTGGTCGTTCAGCGAAGCTACGCTCGCAGCCGGAGCAAGATTCTCGTACTTTACAACTGTGTGTTCATCTCGTACGTAGGCCATGGTGGTCGGATGATTTTGAATAACGCGAGTTTCACTCTGCGTGGAGGCCGAGCCGACCTGATTTGAGTAAGGGTTGGTTTGCGCTTCCATTGTAACAAGCTTGGTTTAACTTGCGTTCAGCTAAAACTCGGCTTTTTTGCCGCCAGCCTCATGAACGTGTCCAAAGATCTGTTGATATTCTGAGAGCTTATTGGACAGCGCTGTGGTGAGTGACATTCTATTATTGCTTAATTAATCATGATTCATAACCGCGCGCCCTGCCATTGGTTCACTGCGCACGGGCGATTCGGTCGTCAATAGCTACAATGCGGCGTGAAGAATATGCTAATTGTTATCTAGACGTTATTTTTCATTGGATCGCCGCTCAATCCGCTCTTTTGTTCGCCTCGAAACCTCATTACCACAATTGCAAATGAGTTGAAAGCGTTTACAAAATATAATCACGCTGGGACAATGAAATGTGCCTGCGTGTGTTCTAATATTAGAGGCTTTTGTTCCGATGTAGTTGTGGAGGGCGGGAGAGCCGGAGGGGTGTCATCAATTCGTCGACAGATTGATATCCAAAGTGCCAAAGATCTTTCAGCTTTTGTTTTTTATTCCGCTGCTGACAGCTTAATTTCAAGAGGGTTTAACAATCAAGTCGACTTTCGAGAGGCGAGGATGTCTCTTAGCCCTATGCGAAACAGGCAGCTTAGAATTCTAACACTTCCGTAACGTGTTGGCGCTATCATCACCTTAGGTTGCGGTTGGTTTTATTTAACCGTAAATGCCTTTTTCGCCTCGATCGCGTCAGAGGCCGTTTAGCGAGCGACGAGAAAGCTAATATTATCGCCAGCTGTTTTTCAGGGGCAGGAAATTCGCTGCTAAAGCCATCCCAAATTTTCGACAGCGCGCACCTTTTACTTGTGTGCGCAACGAAAAAAGGCACCTTGCTCGAGACAGCTCATGAAAAATTCACGTATTTTCGAGCACGAAGAAATATTGGCACAACGGATGAAAGAGAGCGTGCGTGGGATGGGAATGAATTTTGCGGCTTCCACGCACGCGTACTGTAAGCTTACCCCTATCGCAACCTTTATCTCACCCTCTTGAAAATGAACAAAAAATTATTCTTGTGAAATGCTATTGAGACATCACTCTGTAGTGCGGATGGATTTCAAAGATTTCCTGAGTGATAGCCATCGCCGCAAGAACCGATGTTTGCCTGATCGCATCTTTCTTGGTTATTTAGATATTTCACAGGCGGCTCTTTTCGAGTGACAAATGCTCTCAAGAGAACCAATTGCTTTTCCTTAACATCCTTGATGGATACTAAAATAGTCCAAGGGAATATCACGTTTTAATTTAAGCTTGACGTCACAACACTAGCGAAACTTACTATGCATGGCAGAGAAAAAAACAACTCCTTGAACAAGAAATATCGCCAGCGTGACTGGCGCGAGACTTAAGCATCATTGTGCACTTACACACAAGGAAAACAAAGTTATCTTTCAAATCGAAAATTGAGTGAACTCGTCTTTTGATGACAAAATTCGACAAGAGAACTGTTGGGGATCTGAGAATCGGAAATGTCTCTGAGACCACCTGTAATTAGAATTGTCCACAACTGCGCGAATGCGTCAAGTTGAGTTCCGTTCGCACGTGACAAAATTCCTTTAGCGCGCGCGTTGCCTCGCAAGAAAATTCTCCTGATTCACCGAGGTTTTGTTTACAACGATGCAAAGAAAGATTCATAATTTCAATTAAAGTGTTTATACTCGTGAAAGAAAAGTCTCTCTAAAGCCATAAATGATACCCCGAAGACAAAGAAACTTCGTTTTAAACCTTTCAAATTGTTGGCGGCACGTTGCATAAATGAATATTCCGTTGTTCACAGTTTCGACGCCTCGAAGCAATACAAAGTCAAAATTCCCTGATAGAAAAGAACAAGTTTCGTTGCACTTTCGAAGAAAAGATTGGCAAAAGTCAAGGGCGCGAAATGGAAAGTTATGTCGGACATTAAAAAGCTACAGTTACAAATGTTATCGGACAAATTAAGACTTAACTACCACAACGCCCTTGTGAAAACAAAGACGGTGAATAAACTTGCTACTGAATTTCACTATGAATCGTTTGATTTCATGACTGCAAGCATCGCCAAGCCTACGAAAATTGCAAACAGTAAGCGAAAACACTCGGTTAAGTCTTCCTGGGACAAAATATCCTTGTCGAAACTCTAAATGCGCCCGCTTTTCGAAACAGAAGGCACAACATTCAACTAACATTTTAGCTAACAAACCAATACAAAACACGCGTACTTACTGCGCCAAATCTCGCCCAAGATTCTCGCTTTCATCGAAAGCCCTTCATTGTCTGAGTTCAAACCCTAAAGCCACACTCCAAAAGCAAAATCTCGATGGAGTTTTACCTCACCGGTAAACTTTCCCACACGCTTAAACGCCAGCACAAACAATAGCGACCCAAGCGGGTTTCACGGTCATACATAACAAGAAGGAAGCGAAATATTTTGCAATTCACATTCGAAAAGAAATTAGCATCTATACATATACATGGTTGTACGTAAATACTTGAGTAGTGTTTAAGTTTATATTTGTTCGGTCGATCAGCAGCTCACCGAATGCGACTAAACAGAGGTCGAGAACTGAGCACAAAAAAACTTGCCCGAGGAAAATATGCACAACGAAGGTACCTCCAACCAGCGACATGTTGAATTCTACAACAAGATGATTTAAGACAGAGTTTTAGGGAAACACTCAATATCGACATGTTTTGCAATTGTCTTATTAATTCGCGGCCTCAATTTATGACTTTACATTCACTTGTTAATGGCGTTCACGAGAGATATGGGGTAGTTTGTTTCGTTGCAAGATTATATGCAGGAGAACTGAAACAAAAAGGAAAACTAATTTTACTGAATGACTATTTCACTGACCTTAATAAGGAATTGAAAATTTTCAATCTGGTGCTTAACTGAAATTCTTTGGACTTAATCCGTTATGCAAGATAGAAACTTTAGCACCGTAAAACCTAAAATTGCAGTCTTTAGCGGGCAAAAATGGAAACTGATTGCAAAGACAATCTTTTATATCAAAGAATGCTCCTGCATCCGCCATTGTGACTTACAAGTTGTTTGAAAAAAAAAAAAAAAAAAAGAAAAAAAAGAAAAAAGAAAAGAAATGTTTCAAAATTGTTGTACCGCTATCTGGACTCACGATTAAAAAAAAATAAAAAAATTCGAAGAGCAAATTTTTTTCTTTGGAATACTTTTATTGTGCGGATATGAAAGGGACTTATGAAAGGTTCAGCAAAGATAAAAACAAAAATCTTGTAGTTAGGAGCCCTTTTGTTTCCAAGGATATTTTCATTTATTCCATCTTATTTTCATTCTAATCGAGAGGATTTTTTTTTTCAATATTCGGACTTCACAATCATTTTGCGCTAATTCTAGCTCATCTTAAATCTTATGGAAAATTATGCGTTTAATAGTTCTCATTTTCGAAGTTTTTTTTCCTTATCGTCCTTAGTAATAAAATGCATTTTTAGATAAGAACAAAAAGACAGAGCGCAGACAAATTAACTGAACTCAATTGAGGACAAACCTTGAATAGTAAGGAGAGCAGAAGTCTTTAATTTTCTAGAACAGATAGAGTCAAAAAACATTTTTTTTAAAAATAGAATAAATACCCCGAAACTTGCTGGACACATACTGCGCGCGAGCTGTAATACTTGGAAACTTTGTTGAACCCCATCTGGAGTAAGACGGTAAACATAAATGGGCAAAATTCATATCTATCGGATTTAATGAATTTCTATCGGCTCCAAAGCTTGTCGCAAATCACCCTGAAACTGCCGCCAATCGCTCGACTTGAGACAAGAAGACGTCAACCACGACATCCAAATTGCTGCAAATGAAATTTAATTTGCACGCGAACAGAAAAAAAAATTCATTCTCAAAAGAGGCCCTCATTCGCTATCAACGGGACTTGCACAGAATGACAATCAGTGGGAAAACACCTTCTGTTGATTTGCAAAGCGGCGAGAAAAATATTCCAGGCTTCAAGGCCTATGAAATAACATACGCGAAAGATACAACACCCTGAATTACGGACCTTTTCTTTCAGAACACGTGCAAGTGTCAATTTCGAATCGTGCGCCCGCGCCTAATAACGAAAGATCATAGATTAAGAATATTCGATTGATAGCCTCGCGCGATCATGCCAGTTCATCACCGGCACGTGTACCGTTTAAGGTTTCGATCTCGAGGGCTAAAAGCGTTCTGTCTTTTTATCCTGAAAAAAACTAAACTGCATCCGTGACACGACAAAACTATCACTGCTTTCAGCGCGCGGTATCCATTGATTTGTCAAGATGGAAGGGGGAATGTGAGCTTCGCTGAACAGAACTTGTCACTTGCTACACAGGTGGCCACGGGTAGTTAGTTGTTTGGCAAACAAAACAAAATTGAACGACAGGGGGAACACAGGAACTACATCCAAGTGCAAACAGGAATCACTGAAAAATGTGCGTTTTATTGACAGGCCCTCGCTAAAGATGCGTAATAGATCTTTGATTGCACCCGGGTAATGTTTCGCGTTTGATGCTTCCATTTAACATACATATTTCATTACACTAATGTGGGCATTAAACAGTTTGCGGCAGCCAAAAATTAATTGAAGGCTGCATGTGTAAAGTGGAGTAAATTGTAATTCAAACTACAAACCCGATCTACATTTTCGTGCAAGCAGCCATTAAGAAAAACCATCGGCAGATACAAATTTAAACGCACTATCATTAACTTAAGCTGTATTTGCTCGCTCGCTTCTGTAAACAAAGGACGCCGAGAAAAATTAATGTTTGAGCGCTGAAATTAGTAGAAATGATCCTATGCAAATAAGGAAGCCTTTATTGTATAGAATTCCACGCCCTGATATGAAGGGAGAGCACAATGAAAAGTGAAATTTAATCCACGATTTTTACTGCTGTAACCACAAACTGAATGATATGGCATGGATCTGTAAGGAACTTTCAGGAAACGATATCAGAGGAAAAGCGTGTTATTTACTTTATCTCGAATGATTTAGTTTTATTAGCATTAATTAGCTAACCTAAAAACCTGCTTTTTTTTAACTACAGAGACAAAATTGACACCAAATGGAGCGTATTTCTGACGAAGGCTAGCTCAATTAAGGATCGCAGCTTTAAGGGGCATTTAGATGAGGCATGAACCACTTTTTTCGAGACTATACTAGCAGCCGTTTCCAAGGAAGCATTATGTCGTAGCAAATTTGTTCTTTCGTTGTTTCCTGTCGTTCGAAATTCAGCTATGTAAGTCTTTTTCCCTTCATTAAAAAAGAATTACCTTGCTCCATTTTGATTTATCGTCAGGTAAATTCTCTGCCGGTTTTTGCGCTCGGTACTTAGGAGTATCCTTTTTACAACGCAAAAAGCTCAAGTTTTCAGGTGCATATGTTTTTCGTTCTGGAGCCGAAAATATATCAAAACACCTGTTACAAAAGACAAAACCATCGCTCAATTCTCCTTAATACCCGAATACAATTTAGGCATATCTCGTTGTTTTGCTCTAAAACTGAGGACGGCCAAGAACAGTAGCGAGATTATTGAAAGCTACGTATAGAGCAACTACAAAGCTCAAAAATACAACTAGCTTTCGAGCAGTCTTGAATCTTGCTCTGTCTCTCCAAGGGCACCCGGAGCGAAGCCGTTATTCTTGACCTTAAAAAAAGGGACGGCAAAGAGGCCTACATTACGAAGTTACTATGGGTCCCAATTTGTACACTTTAACCTTTACACCCTAACATCCAAATTCTCCATACTCTTCCCTATACATTACCTTTGGTACCGACAAGGAGAATTCGTTTAACCATCAAAGCTTCTTAGGTTGGCGATCAACATAATCTCATGATCTCAATGAATGACTCAGCGGTATTATTGTGGGGAGAAATTAGATGCTGGTCACTCTTGGGGTTTAAAGGATTAAGGAAGCCGGTTAATCTAAATTTTTCAAGATCGCCATTTGCCGGCAATCCGATTCAATCGTCTCCATCTTTAGCAAATCTGGTCCCTTCATAGTTTGCCTATTATATGTCTCTTACATGTCTTCCAATCTAACACAACCAAGATTGAGAAGTCTCTATCAAGTCGAAGGTATTTTTGGAGGATCAAACTGAATTGGAATGACATATAACTTTCACTCTCGGATTCCCGGCTTCCCGTGACAACCATCTCTATGGCAGGCGAGAGGTACTTTATACCGAGGAAACTTAATGATTAAATTTGCACGGAGACCTCACTTTCCTTTGCCTCATTCCGTTGTGGTTTTCTCCGCTTTCGCTTCTCAAGTGACAAGGTCAATTTAATAATGATTCAGAATTCGATCAAACCTCGACTAGTAAACCAAATAATAACAGTCGAAGAATTCATTGCTTTAATCACAGAGAGAACATTCTTTCCTCAATAAATTTTCTAACCGTAAACTTTCATGTCATGCAGTTGTCACTCTTAACGTGTCACCTGTAATTGCTGATTGAACGAATTTTTCAGTTCTTTTGTGACTATCTCCGTATCCATTGCATTATATTTCGTTTTCTTGCTCTGATATTTATAGCAACAACGCTCTGAGCTCGTGTGAAAACACCTTAACTTGACGTAAAGCTGAAAGTCACTACATCAATAATTCTTGTGGGTGTGTCATCAATTCCGTTTGATTATTCATAGACCGGACAAAAGAAATTTGTTTCAGCTTGAGTTAATTCACTTTTTCCGTTTTGTCACAGAACACATTTCACTTGATGCCTGCCTTGGCTTCAATGAATAACAGCTAAGACAAGCAAGGAATGTTAATTGTGGATCCACCACTGATTGCCGCAGACAAACTGCCGCCGGCATTCCTTGAGAGCCACGTTCAAGATATATTAATTCCCGGTGATCCTTAATGGATCAAAACCGAGCTCTTCCGACTATCAATCACAAGGCAAAACAGAAAGCTGTAGCACTTAATAGCCTGGCGTGTGGCCATTAATCAATGTCAAGTAATACTGAAACAGAAATGCAGAAGGAAAAAATCGTGCGCGACAAACAACAGTTCACTTGATATTTCAAAGCGTGAAGGCATAGTTTGTCAATGCTCTCTCTATAACTTTTGATCACGGAACTCTGTAGAGGACAGATGTTTCTATTTTGGTGCACTTCTATTAACGACGCACATAATTGCCTTTTAGTAAGGAGTTTCCTTTCTAATGAAAAGATTACTTGTCGTTGGGGGAAAAAAACAAGTAAAAACAGCTGCAGAATCACCACAAAAAGGAGAACTCTTGATTTAAGGAAAGAAAAATGCGTCCTAAACCTCAACTAAGTAACCATTCACTGTTTGCATTTTTGGAAACAAGGATTCACTTTGAAACAATTGTAAACCGGTGCAATATCGGCGAGAGATGTAAAAGTTCTCGCCTGGTAAACAAGTTCGTGCTGCGCGCAACGTTCGATCCTCGTTCGTGACCAGCCCGCTCAAATGCGGAACAAGTTGACGAAAGCATGTTCTTTAGTTCATTAGCATGAAACAACTGCGTATATCCCCTCTTCTTTATCTAAATGGCCTCGCGTGGCAAAAGGTTAGGAATGAAAATTTGTTAGCTTGTCCATTTGTCAAACACTTCAAATTCTCAGTCTCCTAGCGCAAAGATTTCTATCTGCTATCTGCGGATCATAGTGTTAATTGCAGATAGAATCTTCGTGTTCTTCTTCATTAAGACGAGGCGGAACACTCTTATTTTTCATGAAACCACAACACGCGTTAATAATCAAGATATTTGTCTGATTTATGGGCAGACTGTTGCCGTAATTTTCCCGAAATTAGGTCGAAAATTAGCAAACTTCACGCTATGCGAGAATTAATTCCAAGGAAAAAAACGTTAGCTAATCTGTTACTTTGAATTCAAGACTTACAATGCGCTCCAAACACTGACAACAGGAGTGTCTTTTATGTAATATTCTTTTAATACTCTTGCGTTTCTGAAACCCGCACCAACCCGAAATCAATAAACTTTGGGGTTGAAGACTTTATTACGCAAGGAACAAAAAGTTACAAAGAATTAGTGAGGTTTTGCAATTCATCATGGTTATTAAAACCTTACCCATCGTTTTGGAGTAAGAAAGTTGCAAATAAAACGGGACTGCCAAGCGTGAGGTTTGCGTTTCAGCGTTCGTGAAACATTACACTTAAGTTCACACGTAGAAACTATCACAACTGTTTTTTAACCCGATGAAAGCTGGACAGGCTTGAACAAACAAGAGGAAATACCTCAAACCATTTTCAATTTCACGCCTCTATTAAGGCAATTTAGCGGCCAATTATTACCTTTAAGAAGATCACTCGATGCGGTGACAGATTTGGGCTACCCAGGTTTTTAACGTCAAGTTAAGCGATGAAAGCTTCAAGTATCACTTTATCAAAGCAAACACCTTAGTTCCCTTGTTGATGCCTTGGAATGTTTGCCTTCGTTTTAAACGTAGCTCAGGTTAATCGAATGTCATCTGCAGCTGTTTATGCATTCACAGTTCGCTAATCGAGCCACGTGGAGAGAACATTTATTAGCGCGTTCAATTAAAATATCGCGTTGACGTGTGAGAGGAAGTGGGTTAAAACAGCACAGAGTCACGCGTTTTAATTCAAGAACAAACTGTAAATTCCATATCCTTTGTACCCCGGTTTTCCTGAGTAAACAGAGTATTTCTGTATGTACACAGCCACCCGAGACTGTTTCCCTAGATAAACGTTTTCTGTCGAAAGATCTTTTGCCATATGTGATTTTTCGTGGACTATTATAAATCAATGATTGACAGATAGCGAAGAAAACTCCCCATGAAGATCGATCGAACAAACATTCGAATGAAAAGACGTGCTTGTTTGATTCCCACAAATTTTATGGTAAACCGGCCACCCAAGACTGCGGGTTTTGGATTCGGGTGCATTTTGAAAGCTACGTTTGGTTTAAATTCGTTCTCAGTTTAGTGAACCCACAAGCGCACGATTCTAAGAGCGTGTTGAAAAGTACGACATACTATAGAGATGTAAAAACGTTTGCTGTCACGAATACAGTACTTTCAACGCATCTTGATCTAAAACTCTCGAGAAAGTTAAATGAAATGTGAATGCACAAAATTTTAGTTTATTCTCTCTCTTAACTTGTTCTCTTTTTTTCGCCCCATCGAGCTGTTCAAAAACCATCCAGCAAGAAAAAGTGATTCAGTAAAAAAGGAGTTTTGAACAGCTCAGGAAGGAAACAAACACTGCGTTTCGTGGTATTAATATTTCAGTTTACCGGCATTTCAAAACCAAAATGCGTGGAAAATTCTGTTGCTTAAATACTTTGACCCTGCGCTAGCACCTAATTTCTCCCGATAACATCACCCATGAGTTGTACAATTAGGTCTTGAGAAAAAAGGATGTGATCCCCGTCTAAAGACGCTCTCGATTGTTAAACAAATTCTCCTTGTCAGCACCTTGGGAACGCAAAGAGAACAGTATGGAGAATATGCCTACTGATGTTAGGGTGTGCATGAGGGGTTCATCGTGACCGCCATACACTGAGTTATCTTCCATTCGAAGGTCTTTCAAACCTACACAACAAATTGGGTGGTTCACCTGTGTTAAGCCCAACTTCACATTGGAAAATTATTTGTCATCTACATTAGCAAATAAACCTTAAAATTGTAAACGACGCTTTCCTGTACCTATTATACACTTTTATGACAAGTTTGTACATGGCAAGCTGTGGAATTAAATAAAAAAGGGCTGAGAAAGTTAACACAGTCGAGGTTTGTTTTGCAAACGTCCTTCCACATATTGTAAAAAATGACTCCGAATTTTTGAAATAATAATAATAATAATAAAAAATTACAGCAGTTAACTTCTGTGCAAAAACATCACAGGTCTCATCAAATAACATGCGACAATTGTGACATACGTTATTTTAATTAGCCCTCAATCAGTCTTTGCTTAACAAGTAGAATTCAAACGTGACAAAATGGTGTTAAATACAAAAGCGTATTACTGGGTTGTAACTGCTTATGAATCTGACGATAAAAAAGCGAGTTAAATTAATTTGGAGACTGCAGAATAAGCACACGAGAGAACTTTCCGAACAATCCCTCCAATTCCTTTAGTTTGTTAAAAATTAGTCGTTAACTCCCATGGATTTAAACATAAATTATTGATGGCTCTACCTTTGTGTTTTTACACTTCTAATTAAAGTTTTTTTGACACTCTTCAGAGTTGGCATCTATTTCGAGCACAACTCTGGCTACTCAACAATTCAAAGTGATACAAACTTCAATTATTGCAGGAGGAATAGCAAGGAGGACTGTAGCCCCACCCTTCAGACAAAAATTTGGGGGTCAATTCTGCATTGCCACAAATCAACCACAAGGACAAAGTGAACACAATTAAAATAACAGAAAGTTGCACTTGCACTTGAATAATACTTAAGAAATTTCAGTAGGTATATACACTTGGCTAATAGTGTATCATAAGCATGCCCCACTTTGAAGTTCCCAACTGAATCACTTTTAAACCTTGCCAAAACTAATGAACAGTGGAGTAAGATTTTCAGCCTTGGACTTGTCTTATTTTCATGTCAGAAGTGGAAGAAACATTTCTTCGAGCTTAGTTTACCTGCGAGTGATCTTTACATCTGGTCCTCTTAAAGTATATTTTAAAATTTGTTTTCACGTTAGATTTTCCACCAGTATCCAAGTTGTAAACTAAAGATTATTTGCATGTTTCTATAAAGAGCAGGGTTGTTGTTGGAAGCCATTAGCTGGCAAAAACCTGCCGGCTAATGACAATCTTGCACTTATCATTTTTTGAATTATTGTGATAAAACACAAAAAATAAGTATTTTTAAACTGTATTCTTAGACCAATGTCTGGCTAAGAAAAGTTATTCAAATATGTCCCAGAATGCTGGAGCTCACTTCTTAGAGAGTTTTACATTTCAATTTTTTTCCAAGGGGACATGTTCTGGACCCACTAAAAGGGTGTTTTGCTCTGCTGCATGCCATGCTTCAATTTAGCCCGCTACTCAGTTCAGATCATATACCAATTAAATTTGCTAATTACTTCCAAAAATGTGCATACAAATTTACTTTCTTGCATTTTTTGGTGTCTTTCACATCCATGTGAAAGAGATTATCAACACTCAAAGATAAAATGTGTTTCCATTCGCAACATGTAATATCCTGTATATATGTATAACAGAAGAGGAAGTTTGATATCTAGCCTGCAGAGTAGTCATAATTTTGGCTAGCAAGTACTCAGTATTTTCTTAGCAAAAATTATGACCACCAACTTTGATTTTAAAGGTAGCAGAAGGCTGGGAAAAGAAAGAAATTTGTACCAAGGGGGTGAGTGACAGTAAAAAAAAAAAAAAAAAAAAAAAAAAAAAAAAAAAAAGAAGAAGAGGGGTGGAGTGGGAGAGTGAATATTTTGCCTTTCTTCAACCCCACCCTCCACCAAATCAAACCAAATCCAAATCAAACATTGCTGCTTGAATAAACCATCACATGCTTCTTAATGCTAATTTGCCCTAATAGGATGCCTGCACTGCAGGCTATTTGATATCTAAATCCCATGAATCTAAGACTTCCAGTGGGTAAATTACAATGTAGTGGTGAGGATAGTTCCTAGATCACATATCGCAACCTACTGAATTCAATTTGTGTTACTTTATGTAACATAAGTTGTGCTAAACACAGCTATCTGAAACAAACCATTAATAAAACAAATAATTTTGGTAGATATAACAGCTCCTGCCTACCTTGACATATTGTAGTTTTTCAATAAAGGCAGCCAGTGGCAGAATTAAGGCATCACTACAGAAGGTAGCATCACTAACACAAACAGAAAGGAACAATATTATGTTACAATGTTCTGTGAGGGTGGCAAAGGATTCATAAGTGACATGTAATTAAGCCCAAAATCAACACAAGATGCATGAATTTTTTACCAAAAAATAAGGTAAGGTGAGATTTAAAGTTTCCCCTCTTAAATTCAGAACACACAAAATATTAAGGTACATCTAAGCAATGTAAAATTTATGCATGAAATGAAATGAAATGGGATCAGTTCCCCCTTCCCTCTCCCATTCTGTGTGCTGGAACCCAAAAACTGTCCCAAAATGTACAACATACGTTAACCCTTTAACCCCTAAGAGTGACTAACTAATAATTTAATCTAATTTCTAATGATCTAATTTCTCCTTACAATATCACCCCTGAATCAAACATTAGGGTCAAGAGAATAAAGGAAATGACCACCAACTTAAGAAACTCTTGATTGTTAGACAAATTCTCCATGTCATGGGGAGAAGCATTAACTACGAATCAACTCTTAAAACAGCAGATATGAACACACTGGAACATAGACGCATAAAACAGTCGCTAATAATATTTTATAAATGCTACAAAGAGAACGGCCCAAGCTACCTAGCCGACCTCTTCGAACCCCGAATTACTCCCTACAACCTAAGAAATACTGGCCTCAATGTAACTCAAAATTCCTACAACAGCAAATTCCGTCACAATTCGTACTCATTTGTCATCTCTCGCATCTGGAACAAACTACCACCTTCTGTTAAAATCGCCCCTAACTTATCGTCTTTTAGAAGAAAACTGAAAACTCTTATTTTTACCGGCTGCCAATGCAAAAGCTGTCTATAATCTTTTGACACTTCTGCGTATACATAGCTTCTGTTTAAATATACATTTGTAAATAGTTTAACGTGATAACTAATAATTTAGATTTAAGAATTTCAGACTTTGTTAATGTATTTTATAGTCAGTCACTTTTATCATGAGCCTCCGGCTCGGGAGATTGGGCAACCACTCCCCGTGTACCTGACGGTAAATAAATTATACTTATACTTATGTCAGCACCTTAGTTAATGTCCAGAGGACAGTATGGAGAATATGAATACTGAAAAAAAGTGTTACTGAGAAAAAGTGTTCATAAATTCAAGAAGCTTCTATATAGGCATATAGGAACTTTTTCATACTATTATTAACATTGCCATCTGAAGTAAAAATCAGTGAGTACACTGGATCATTTTAAAGTACATTAGATTTGTAGTTGTGTTCAAATTTTTGACTGGTATTAAGTTATATCTTATAGTATATCCCTATTTAGAGTTTACTCTTAGTGGGGGGGTCAGCTTCAAATTAGGATTAAGTTCTTCCCCTATTGGCATCCTTTTGCATTTTTTAAATATCATTTTAAGGTTACTGCGAACCTTTAAGGGCCACATTTTGTGAAAAAAAAAATTACATACATTCTCCAGCTGAAACATTTACCTGTAGTTTGCTGAACAAAAATCTAAAATCATGAAATGGTTGCTTTATCTTGCCTTTAAATTCACTGCCACATTTTGTTTTGTTTGGGATTGACAGTAGTTTGACTCTGGCCACTTAAGTTTCACTGTTGGTTCCCCAACTTCTCTGCTCTTTCCCCGGTAAGTGCTCCATTTTTTTAGCACTATTCCACTCCCTTTATCCTCTCTATTGGACATCACTTTCCCCTTATTTATGAATTGCAATTTGACTGCAGAATAATAGATCTCCTGCAAATTTCTTAGCAACAATTTTGTTTGGAGCCTTTGGGGATCTGAAATTTGTGTTTCATTGGTCAGCACCATGGCACCCTCACAACTGCTTTATTGAGTTGTGATAAGCTTTTAAAACTTTTTGACATGCAAAATCAGGGTTTATTTCAGCATATATTCCCTTAAATTCCATACCACTTGATAGAAGTATGTAGATTTTACATAATTTTTACGAAACTTGGCTAAAATGTTAACTGGCTGTTAACACGCCAAGGCATGTGGGGCTTTTTCAATATTGCAAATATTTGTGTCGAGTTCAAAGTAAAGTTTGTCGGCAACCAAAAAAGCCTCTCACACTTTTTCATTCCATCTAATTGGCACTGTACAGTTTATCTGACCCTGCCTACAAACAAGGTTATTCAAGTTGTCAAACATCATCATTTTTCATGAAGTCAAATCTTTACAATATTAATTTCTTCCGATTCTACATTAGTGACTTTACAAGGTCTGCGTAAGAACGAGTACGTGGAGACACCCCTGAAAGCTTACAGTAACCTTAATATAAATATAATCAATAAACGGGGTAGGTTTCTGCAGAACTCTGACGAAGGGCTAACACTCGAATACGACAGCTTTGAAACTCTTAACGGTGGCCCATTTACGTTATCAACTCAGTTGATAATACCAAATTACTTATAAATAAAGTTGTTATAATCATGAATAAATTGATTAATTAATTAATATTAGGAATTTACGATTATCGGCTGAGCTGCCATTTCTCATTTGTAGGATCAACCTCTTCTTCATAAAATTAGATAAATAAATTGAAATAAAGGCTGAATACTTACCTACAAATTTCCATAAATCTTCATTTCAGCCGCCATTTTGTTTTCTCCGCTGACTTTAATGTATCGTAGGACGATTCAAATCGCAAAGAATCCTGGGATGCGGTCTCTTTCCTTCTCATCGCCATCATGGTTTGTATCGTGAATTTGATGTGAAATCTTCTATCCAATTCAATCGTTGTCAATCATGTTATAATTTTTGGAATAAAGTATCTGGAAGGGGAAGAACAATCCTTAAACTATTGTACTGGTGTATTATTTTTCCAGGCTCGGGGTCCAAAGAAGCATTTAAAGCGCTTAAATGCACCGCATCATTGGATGCTTGATAAATTGTCTGGTAAATTTGTAAGTATGGCTTTTGAAATACCTTCATATTGGATCATACTTATATAGAAGTCTTGAAGAAGATAGGTTTTTATCTAAGGCTGTCCAAAATTAAGACAGAGAACAAATGTCAGAGCAACAAGTTGATATATATATATTTCGATAAGATAAGTCCTTCCATCTAACTGTTCTTCTTGTTGTTGTGAGAGAAGATCAAAACATTTGATCTCGGAATGGAATCGTTATGAGTATTATTTAAACGTTCAAAGTGAATTTGAATAGTACATTGTGTTGTTCGTGTCGCTTCCCTTATCTTTTCGCACACTTTTTTCTTCCACTGGGAGAATACTTAGTTTGCAAGCAAAGCACAGAAACAACCATCAGAATTGTTCATTTTTGTGCTTGTGCTTATAGTATTAATTAATTGAGACAACCAGTGGGCAGTTAGTTCTCTTACTTTGTAAAGCTTTAAAAAATTATTGCAAAACGTGTTTGTTTTTGTTTGAATTTATAGTTGTGTTATTAAAAAAAACTATTCTCAAGAAAGATAATGCAGTCATTATTATTATTATTTTGTTTTTTTGTAGGCACCACGTCCATCCACTGGTCCCCATAAATTGCGTGAATGTTTGCCATTGATTGTGTTTCTGAGGAATCGCCTCAAGTATGCCCTCACATATGATGAGGTGAAAAAAATCCTCAAGCAGAGGTTGATCAAGGTTGATGGGAAAGTCAGGACTGATGTCACCTACCCAGCTGGCTTTATGGGTAAGATGTCTTTGTTTATTGCGTTAGCTGAGGTTTAACCCTTTAATCCTTAAGAGTGACAAGCATCTAATGTCTCCTCCCAATATTATCCTTAAATCAAACATTAAGGTCACAAACATAAAGGAAATGATCAGGAACTAAAGAAGCTCTTGACTGTTAATCAAATTCTCCTCAGCAGAACTTTAGAGAATGTATAGAGAACAGTATGGACAATATACATCCTAATGTTGAGGTGTGGTTCAATTCCAACATTAATTTTCTGAGGCTCCTCTTTATATATATATTAATGAGGGGAAAAATTTGCAATAAGCCTTTTACCCATTACCTCAGAAATGTTTTCATTTTGGGGAGAAATGGAAAACTTAAATTTTAGGAAGTTATGAGGGTTGAAATCTGTTCTCTTCATTTTTTTGATTAGGATAACTCTCTTGTGATCATGCCAAAATTAACAGCTGAATAATGAGACTACTGCCCTTCCCCTCTTGCTTTTAAACAAACATTTCCTAGTATACAGTTGTTTTATGCCTGTTGTCTACACTAGCAATTAGGGATCTACCTAAGTAAGTTCTTATAGAAATAGAAATTACCTCTTTCCTCCAGTGCTATTATTACAAGGTACTGAATAGTTCTTAAGCTATGCTTGCTGTCATAGGGTGAGTAAATATCCACTATGGCTGAATTAAGGATATAAACTCAATTGATCAGCCAATACTAAATTTCATTTTGGCAATTAGTATACTGTTATGATTTTCATGTTGAAGAGTAACTCCCAAAGTAATAAATGCCTTATACTCTTTTCCCTGGACAATCTAGATGTCATCTCCATTGAAAAGACTGGTGAGAATTTCCGCCTGTTGTACGATGTGAAAGGTCGCTTCACTGTTCACCGCATTACTGGTGAGGAAGCCAAGGTGAGTTGCACAATAACATATGCCTATCCAAGGATTTTTAATAACCTCCTTTGAATAAGAAATACTCCATTTTATAAATAACACGGGAAACAAGCTGTCATAAAATACAAGCTTTAGATTTGGCAAGATTTTTTCTTTAAAAAAACAAAGGGAACTTTAATTGTAGTTTGGCTTGAGTTGTTCTTTGATCATTTGTATTTCTGCCAACCACCATGAACTCTTCCTAAAAATTGAGCCTTTAGCAAGGAGTTGTTGTGTACACCTGAACTGTTGCTGCTTACTCTAATAGACATGAGTGAAAAAAAATTATCATTTGATATTTGCTTAAGGGAGATAAAAGAAGTTCAGGACTTGACCATCAACTCTGCATATTGACAGGTTTCATTTTATATCTTTGAACTTATCCACTTGTCTATCCAGACACAAAGTGACACAAATTTACCCATGATTGTGTTTCAATGTTACACATGTCCAAAGCAGTCAGTTATGGTGAGTAACATATGACTTTGGACTTGCTCCTTTTAAGATTTACTTGTTTGACTTTGCAGTACAAGCTTGGTCAAGTGCGACGTGTGGCCACTGGCGCCAAGGGTGTTCCCTACCTTGTTACCCATGATGGTCGTACCATCCGTTATCCTGACCCTCTTATCTCTCTGCACGACACTGTGGTTATTGAAATCAAGAGTGGTAAGATCATTGACTTTATCAAGTTTGACACTGGAAATCTCGCTATGGTTGTTGGAGGACGCAACATGGGCCGAGTTGGAATTGTTACTCATCGTGAGAGACATGCAGGTAGGAAATTGATAGTTTGGGTAACTGAAACTAGACGAGCAATTCTTTTTTCTGTCCTATCTTCTGTAAACAGGGCTGCATAATGTGCATGTTATGCTAGAGATCTTAGGCCTAGCTCAGAGAATTTTCTCTTTAAAATAGGATGGAATATCTTGTGTTAGATCATTTGGAACTTTCACAAGGAGTTTTCCAATGAGTGGTTGATTGAACTTTAAAAATCCAAACAGATATACATGCAAAAAGTCTTTTCATCACTGGGTTAGGATTCATTGAGAAAATATTTTGTTTCATTTAAAATGCAATAAAGTGTAATTAAAAGGACTTGAATTCAAACAGACTCCAAGGTTTATAGGTCCTCTCAGGTCCATTCCTGGCCAGACCGCCTTCAAAACCATAGACAATCAAGAAATGAAAAACAGTCTGAGAAAGTGCTTTAAGTTTAGTAGTGCAAGATATTAGCTTCTGAAAAAGCTTTCAAACTGATGTCATTCAACCAATAGCTTAGTAAGTGTACATCATTTCCAGGTTCATTTGACATTGTCCACGTGAAAGACAACACTGGCCATCAGTTTGCCACGCGTATCAGTAACATCTTCATCATTGGCAAGACCAACAAGCCACATGTGTCCCTGCCCAAGGGCAAGGGTGTCAGGCTTACTATTGCCGAGGAGCGAGACAGAAGACTGCAAGAGAAGGCCAAAATGAGCTCCATGTAAATTGTTACAGAAGGACCACAAATAAAAGTTCTACCATTACAACATCTTACAGATTGTATCGTGTGATTTATTTTGGTTGTTTTTTGTTCTGATTTGGTCATGTTTTTGCATGTTTCTTTATTTTTGTTAGTTGGTTGGTTTCTTTGTTTTTCTCTCTCTTATTTTGGGAAGGGGAAAAGATAGCTACTAATGATCAGAGCAAGTAAAGTCTGATTTGTAATGGTTTTATAGGACTGAGTGGGGTTCAATTCATAGTGGTAATTGAACTGAGTGGAGTGCAATTTGGGCTGAAATCATACATGTGATTTCAAACTTGAACGAGCGTGCAGCACAAGTTCAATTTGAAATCATAAGTATGATACTCTTTGTCTTTCATTTTCTTGCAATTTGATTGGTTTCTTTAAACAAGCCTTGAAATCTGATTGGTTGTTTTGTTTTTGGTGTAGCCTCCTCATTGGCTGGGAAAAAGATGCGATTTAAAGCAAAAAAAATGTGATTTGTGAATAAATGGCACCAATTAGAGCCAATCAGATTACAAGGACCACAAGTGATTTCAAAATGGGTGTAATAATGGTTATAATCATACAAATGAGTGACAAAATCCGCAAAGGAGCACAATTTATTAATCACAGGTATGATTACAGACAGAATTGGATGTCACGATGTCCAGTGACCAATTAACCAAAACTATGACAAGATTTGACTGCTCCTTTGTTCAATAATCTGTCAGTCAGGAAGTGTATTTAGTTCCCAAACTTGGACTGAGAGATGCGCATTGTTATGAAATACCCTTTAGTACATTCGTTTTATAAAACCATTTGTTAATGACAAAAGACTTTCGACGAAATTTCACTTCATTTCCCTAAATGAAAAAGAAGATTTCTGATTTATCGTATAGGGACAAGGAGATCCCTCATCAATTAAGAAAGTCACGCGGTGAATGTTACCTTGATATTTTGCTGGTGAATATGACATGTCTTAAAGCAAACGTCCTTTAGCTGAAAAAGGAAAATATTCCCTCCTATCAAGTAAATGCTGCAAGCAGTCGATATGTACGGTGGTGAAACTTTGAATCCGTGATTACGCGCAGCTTGTGCAAGTCTGTCAACCACTGCAAAGTCCCTCCTGTCAAGCTCAACAAAGCGGTCAAACGTCGAGCATGCGCGAGGGGATCAATTCAAGCCGGCCGCGCGCCAATTTCTCTTGCAAAATTTCAAAGGAAAACTTTAGAAACAACCGATGTCTCGCGAAATAAGTGAAATAAAATTGAAACGTTTGTTGAAATCTGTAAAAGGAAGCCATAGTTGGGAAAGGGAAACTCGAAACTTTTCGAAGGCTTATTCAAGTACGTGTATTCCATTGATTTATTCATTCCATTTTGAGCTTATCAAAATGTTGCAGGTTTTTAAAAACACCGCGACTTACTGGTTTGTATGGTCGATTGTAACCCGCGTGAGACAACCTGATTCTGTCAACCTGACAGCGAGCTATCTAACCTTTAAAATATTTGCTCATGCGCAGACATTGGCTGACATGTCGCGTTTAGTGACGTCAAAGACAATTATGATGTCACAACATAAACACGAACGTAACCACTGAAATTTCTTGTCTTACTCGGTGCAATGGAAAATTCGTCTTCCAGGTTCTTTAAAGGTTTCTCACTTGAGGATTACAAGCTGCAAGTTCTTTTTAACACACTAGAGAAGGAGAAAAAGCAATATTTGAATCAGCTGAAGGAGCAAACACATGTATTCAAAATGTCACTCCGTCCGACAGTGAAGTCAGGCGAAGAATATTGGAGCCAGTATGGAGAGAACTATCACGCCAATGGTGACAAAAGAGAAAAAGATTCTGTAACTCATCCGAGTACAGAATTCAAGGAAGGTCAGTTGACTCCTGTTTTACCTTTTTTTTTTCTTTTTGCTGCAGTTAGTTGGGCAACCATGCAGCTTCCCGACGCTCTTATATTCGACATAATCAAGCGCATCACACCTTACGCGTTTGGAACTAATTTGTCATGCAAGTGCACTGCATTTACTACCTGAAAAGACAAGAGGACGTTGAATATTGCATTTTTCGCTCTGTGATTGGCTCAGAAAACTCATAACACCGTCTCAACCATTCAGATATAAAACTGAAACCATTTTTGATTCGGGTTTAGGCAATAGTGCTGTGAGATTTCATCGGCTCCTTGTGGTATTCCCTTTTGATGCGACTGGTGTGGTGATTATTGTATCGAAATGCACTTTATGGCTTTCAGATGGTCAAATTACGCTCAGATTATACAGGCTCCCACCATCACTCTGCTAATGCCATGTTTCTGAATTTACTTCAGCAAACCCTGAGCCTAAAATGTTTCTTTGTCCTCAGTAGTGTCAGAGAAGGAGGAGCCGATCCCTTTTCGCGTCTAAATTTATGTAATTTCAGTGGAAAATGTAGCTCTTTATGAGTTTGTCTTGCATTCTTTTATAACTTCGCGACTAAGACTTTTTTTTTGCTCTCCCACAAGAACTGAACAAGAACAACACCGTGACTGTCAATGAGGGAACCAATCCTATAATTACCAGCTCAGCAGCAGCTGAGCACGATGGATTGAATCCATGCGATAAAAGACCAAGATACCTGCAAAGGGACGAGGGTAAACAAAATGCTGACAGAAAAGCTCAGGCAAAGAAAAAGTCTGAGTCAACAGGCTTAACACTACTAGAAATACTATGTTCCGACGTTGAAAACGGCGTCCTACTAACGACGACTAGAAGTCATAGCAACTCGGGTCTTGAAGCTGGCGAAAAATGCTTGAAGGACGGTGTTAGTCGAATTCGATCACAATCAAATCAAGAAAAAAGACTCAAAGCCGTAGGCCAACCGGACGTCAGAGGTCGATCCACTTTTTCTAGTTCTGCGACAGTACATGACTTTGAGAACTCTCTGAAATCACCATCAGTAAATACGTCGACGGACCTAAGCTCTAGTTTAACTGACACCTCAAAGCTAGAGGGATCTGCACAAGATCTAAATTTGACTTCTGTGCATTCCAAAAACGATTTCTGGCTGGGTGAAATCCCAACAAGTTCACAGTCAACAGAAAACAATATCAAAGAGGACACGGCATACGATTCAGAACCCTCTGGGAACTCTAGCGCCTCAAAGAACGAACGGAGCCAGGACACTGTTGGGTCGAGAAGTTGCAGATTCGTGCATTTTAATGATGGGCGGAAGCTTAAAAAGCAAAAAAGCAAAAAGGAGAACTTGGGTGCGAAACAAGCCAAAGGGAAATTGAACAGGACTAGAAGCCTAGACGTTAAACTTTTCCAAGTTGATGTTCCACAAGATTCGAAAGGAAGAAAATCGCAGGTGAGGAAAATTGCCTACGATGAAATTAAGGTGGCTCCTCAAATCTTATTCAAATTGATTGCTACTCTGTCACGGAATGGCGAGGATCGCCCAGCTCATCATATTTTTAGGACATTGTTTTTTTTTCATAGCTCAGGTATAGCTGCATGGACAACTCTCACTGGGCGGTTGGCACCAAGAGTCTTCAATCTCAAAAGCTTTTTTCTTAGTATGCTTCTCTGCTGTTACAACTTCTGTGTTATTACTGTAAATCACCATGAAGCTACGTGCTTACGTACTTTCTTGCTTTTGTTCTTTAACCTTGATGGTTGAAGATCATTAATCGGCGCGCAAAATTTAAACCAACAAATCGTCAGGCGTTGCCTCATCTGGTTACACCCGAGATGGTGGCACCCAAAAGAGCTAGTGCAACGAGCAAAACACTCCAAGAAAACAAGTTTAAACCTCGAAGATAACTTAAGCAGTCTGAAAAACACCAACAAATGTGAACTTTACGCTGATAACAGGCCAAACAAATCCAATAAATTTAACTTTCAAAACAGTATGGATTATGGTCGCATCAAAATCGTGAATGGATTAACAAGAATCTAAAACTGAGTAGTAGATAGCTTAAACATCGTTAGCAGCCAAATAAATTCAGCGAAAGTTTTGAGCGCAAACAAAGCTTTGCAAAGTACACTTACCTAGTGGTAAGAATAAAGGAAGTTTCTACCTCTCAGATTTTCTCGTGGCTCCATGTTTTTATTGACTCGCTCGAAGGGGCTTGACGGGTGAGGATTGTGCTGGAAAAGAGGGACTGCTCTTTGGTTGCTGGGCCGATTTACTTTTTAAGAATTGAAAAAGAAAAAGAAAAAAAGAAAGATGAGAAACCTTTGGATGAGAACCTTTTGGATGAGAGCCTCTCTCTCCCAGAGCAAGTGGTTTAGATAGGAGTTTATATTTGAAACTGTCACATCCATCCCCCTCTCCACACCCCCTAAAACCACGCCCTGTGCCTATTTCCGCTTCAGTGCGCTGTTAGCGAGTAGGCCTACAGATTAATCATAATAACTTCTTCACTCTCTCGTTTCAGGAAGAAATAGCCAAGGACACCAGGGAGAGAATGGATCAATTCTTTGCCAAAGTAGATCGCACGAAGAATTTTCAAACAAATAGGCTAAGATGGCGTTGTACCAGTGGCAACCGCGAACGTAGCACTTGGAAAAGCGAAAAGAAGACATGTTCGGAACAGGGAAAATTTCTTCCTCAAGAAGCAAAGAATGTAAAAGGCTACCGTCGAGCTCATCCGTGGCCAACTCAAGTTTGGAGCTAAACTGAAAAGGTTTTTTACGAAGTTCAACTTCTAGTATTAATATCATTGTATGATGTACTTTTTGTTACATCCGGATCACACACTTAATTTTAATGCCCTTGCTAATTGTCGTCGTTTGGTGCTGTTTACTTCGATTCAAAGTAAACCTTTTTGAAGCTGAATTTTTTTTTCGGTTAATAAACACGAGCGAGATAGCAAACTTTCCTTGTCTTTAACTAGTTACAGCAGCATTCAGTCCGAGCTGTCGTTACCACAGTCCTCGAGCTATACCTTCAAAATATTTCCTCGCACTCGGGCAAGAGATTGAAAACTGTTTAAAACCTCTTGATTCGGGTCAAACATTTACATCGAAGCAAATTGGTTAAATGTTATTTTTGAGGTTGCACAAAGTGATTCATGACTCTCCAACAGTCCATTACGAACACATTTTAAAACGACACTGTAGTTTCAAGTATTTTTTGCGACGTCCAAAACTGCCTTTGACATAAAGAAGCCGGTGATAAATTTTGTCGCTTAGACAGAAAAACACATAGGAGATAAAAATAAACTAATGATGGTTTAAACTAGCGAAGATTAAAATATATTGCTAATGAAACCCTGAAAAAAGTATAACCTTGCAATTCCAAGACGCGCAAACGGCAAACAACTCTTAATTTTCCGCAGCAAGACAACAAAATGATTATGTGACAGTCTGATTTGCACGGAAAATATCTTAAGAAAACAAGACTTTTTCATGTAACAAAGATTCTTTATTTAGCAACTACAATGAGTCAATAATTCGTGCTATCTTTTTCTTTCTCTCTTCCATCTGTAAACTGGTGTAGATTTTTCATCTTTCTGTATTTTCACTCGTCTGCCTTTGCCCTGAAAACAAGCACATGATCTTTGTCAGAACATAAAACTGTTAATTTCAAAGCAACACGTATAAAATGGTAAAGATCAATGCTCCAGTGGAAGGCTACTCTAATTGTTCGAAAGCGATTAAGCAAAATTATCTTCGGAAAATAGGCGACCACCACCAAACGGAAACTCTCAACTCCAAAGCGAATAAATCTCATAAAACGCGACTCCGAAAAAAAAAACGCAAAAATCGCACGCGTAAGAATTGCTCATCATGTGTTTTCAAATTTAAAAAATCTCAGAGCGCGCGCGCGCGCCATTTGCGCGTCACACCAGTTCGGTGTGAGTAAGAGTTTGCAGCTCTTACCCATTGTAATCTCATCACTACATTCAACTACATTAACCTCAAATCAAAGAGTTGTGTTAAGTAACATGACAATGAACTTCATTGTTTACTTATTAGGTGTCTACGCTTGAAATGAGCCCTGGGCTATCAGTTTTCTTCTACTGTTCTCAAAACTAAATGCTTGAGGATGTTTCTGTTCGGAAGGTTTCCTAAAAAAATGTTTTTGTCGTGGTATCTCATACCATAAGGTGCTTCTGAAGCTCCAGTTCCTCAGTGACCTTTTGCAATTTGCTCTCCCGTTCAATTCGTTCTCTTAACTCTTCGTAACAACGATGCCTTTGTTTTTCAAGTCTCTGAAAAACAAACAGGTCATTGAAGATACTTAACATGATAAAACAGAGGGGTCAAAGCAGGAAACATAACTTCAGTAAGGGTGACTTGGGATCTACACCCATAAGGGGTGGGATGGGGTGGGGTTATTTTGGTGTGAGGGGGGTGGAAAGGCACTAAAAGATAACTTTGGTTTTATCAACTGAGTTAATAATGTAAATTGGCTGCCGTAAAGAGAATCTAAAGCTGACATTTCCAGCGTTAGCCCTTCGTCAGAGCGAATAGAAGAATTGTGGGTTGTGTGTGGTAAATATACAGAAAGATGGAGCTACGCTATTGTTGATAACATGGTAATGCCAAAAACACAAGAATACATTCAAATTAGTTGAATGAAAAGCGTTCATTGATAACGTGGGGATTAAGAATACCGATTTGGAAAGTAAATTTGCGTTCGAAAGTTTTACGGCTTTCATAACTGCCTAGATGTAGAGAAAGACCACACCCCATCCTTGAGTCAGACCCATTTTCATCAACAGCTTCAAAGGAAAATATTGAAATTCATACACATTTCTTAGATAGTACTACCAAATCCCTATCCCCTTCTTAAAAAAAATCAAAAAATCACTTTTCATGTACCTGAACAGTGTGGTCATCTGGAGTCTGCACAAGATGTCTTTTTAGTGTTTCCTTTCTGGGCCTGTTGTATGTTCTTGACACAAGTTCTGGTACAGTGTCAAAATGTGCAGCAGCATCAAAAGACTGAGCTAATGAACAAAAATAAAAGAATTGTTGAAATTATGAACAATCCAGGGCTCAAAATAACGGCCAGTCGACGGACCATGACCGGTCAAATAAAGGTTTTGTACGGTCAACTCCATGGATGGCAGGACATTTGTCCAGCTGTTTACGCGTATAAAGAAAAATTTAATTCTGGGCTAACTTCAGATTTAAATACGGCTTTTTTATATAAACATCAAAGAAATACCATATGAGCTTTTGCCTGAAAACATGATATCTTTGTAAGTGAAAATGATATGTTATGTTCACATGTGAGAAAAAAAACACTGTTTCTTTGAGAGAGAAATATAATCATTTGTTTCACAATGTGGTCACTTCTGATGTGGAGTGCAACGTTTTGATGTTTTCATAGCAAAAAATTAACACAATTTTCAAGATGTACTCGAGGCTAAGAGGACTAAGGCATAAAATTGCCGTTTTGGACAAAGGTTCATAAAATGCATGTATATAATAATAATATTAATAGTAACAATAATAATGATTCAGCAGTGAACATTCCACTAGGTGGCTCTTCCTGTCCACTGTTCCAGGTTAAATTGGATTGAGGGAGAGAAACTGGAGGACCTGGAGAAAAAACCCTTTGAGTAAGGAGGAGAACCAACAACAAACTCAAACTACATGTGATGCCAGGTCCTGCATTGAACCTGCACCACAGTGGTGGGAAACAAATGCTCTTGCCACATGCTTACCACCACTGCTCTCCCCACTGGGCTATCCCTACTCCATCTAATATGTATTGCCTGGATGTATTTCATACCTTCTTTTTCACTGTCCACAAATACTACATGCTGATTCACAGGACATACATTGTCATCTTCCAACAAATGAAGACTAGCTTGAAGTTTTTCTATTTTCTGGTTAAAGAGAGTAATATCTGTTTGAGAGCATTGTGATTGTCAGGCAGGCTCCACAAAAATATGCTCACAATCATGCACAGTTCACTGGACACCAGTACCAGAGAATTTACCTCAGTCACTCATTGTGTGTACATGTATGTAGACCTAATTGATCACTACCCAAATGAGACTTTTCAGGGCCAATAACAACAGGTTAGAAATTGGCTGTATACAAAGTGCAACCAACAGACTGAATTCAGAGCAAGAGTAAACAAATCCAGTGAGTGGCTGGGGTGGGGGCTTGAACCCAGGACCACTAGATTACAATACCAGTCCCTAACCACTCATCCACACTGCCTCTTTATTCAAACACTAACTTAGGCCAGCCAGTCTTGGAGACTGAAACCTGCCTTAGACTGACTCTGTTCACCATGTGAAATATTTTAACCATTTGCATCAAGTTTTGTATTCATTTACCTTTGCTTCCATGGATCTTTTAGAACTAACATAGTTCAGGTCCTGTGTTTTCATGTGCTTCAGAGCCTTAGCAGTGTGTGTCTTTCCTCTCTTTGCATGGTGGACTCCATCCTACAGTTCAGAACCATTTATTGTTAACCCAATGATCCCTAAGCTCACAAGAATTAAAAAAACCACCAACCAAAGAAGATCTTGATTGTTTAATAAATTCTACTTGTCTGGGACTAAGGAGAACAATGTGGAAAATATACATGCTGGCAGTATCAGTGGTGGTGTAAAAGGTTTAACATTGGCATTATTTCACAACCAGCTCCTTAACCCTTTAACTCCCAAGATCTGATTGTTAATTCTCCCCTCTAGCTACTACACATTTCCTTGTAGATTGATTACGAGAATTAGGTGTTCAATCAAAGTAATAAATTGTACCTGATGAGTTTGAGTATTCTCACTACCTGTTTGCTGTGTAATGTATGAATACTATAGGGAGAAGTTACAAGTTAATCACTTCTGGGAGTTAAGGGGTTAACGTTTTACTCCCAGAAGTGATCAACAAGGACTTCCTCCATGCATTATTCACACCTTTAAGCAAAGAGGTAATGAGCAGAATATAAGATATGATTCAATTTGATTTCATATTAAATTCTCAGGGCTAAAATCATACAAAATCTGGGACTGACAGAGACAATAATTGATACTTAAAATTTCACAAGTAGTGATAGGGTTAACAGTCTTGAAACTGTTACCAGAGTCAATTAAAAACCAGACCAAATATAACAAAAAAGGATTCAGATGGAAGCTGCCACTCCTTTCCTGTCAGCAGATTAGTGACTTTTGTGAAAATGACTCTGATAACAGTAGCTGCACTGTAACAAAGTCAAAATGAAACAGCAGAAAAATATAAGTTTCCTTACCTTGGTTTTGCTGCTGATCATCTTGAAGTAAAATTCATCTGGATTCTTGTTTAATGCCTGACAGCAGTGAAAGAAAAATTATATATCTAAGTGGCACTTTCAATTTGAAATTCCTATTTTGCAAAGTGTTATTTTTATGACAAATGACTTTCTCCATTGAAATAACATTTGATACCAATAGGTCACAAATATAAATGGTATCACCACAATGAAAAATAAACTCACTTTCTCTCTCAGAAGTTTCAGGTGATCTTGCTTTTTGTGATAGTCTCTGTAAAAAATAAAAATAATGATAACCAAAAGAACATCCTGGCTTCTGGTTAGTATGTGGGTAAATATAATACCCTGCTATGAAGAGAATTTGTGTGAGATGCAATTTGGCATACTGGATGCTACAATAAGAGGTACCAGTTCAAGCTCTGCCTGCCTTGTTTTCTTGGCATCTTGAGCAAGTAAGTTACAGAAGAGAGTAAGAAAGAACATTGTTTTCTCTTGTCATTACAGTAGCCACCCTCCTGGCTGTTAAATGCTATAGAAACCAAGCATGAGCACTCAAATTCAATGATAGCTCGAGCAAGTCTGTTAAATATATCTGTGGGCGACCCTCACCTTGCACGCAAGACATAATCTTTATGCTTTTCAAGAAGACCATACTTCTTTCTGCTTTTCAACTGAAAAATAATTTTGAAAATATAGTTTGCGAGTGTTTTGTGACGAAGTTGTTTAATTATTTAAATTCTATAATCTGAAAGTTAATTCCCAAATTGTATTCTATTACAGAAGGGTTGACTCTTTTGTAAAGATAAAAATTCAACCACTCTTAGCTAGCGCTTTTCCAGCGAACAATTAAATGGTACTGGTAATTTGAAATCAAATTTGGAAAGATTAATTTTTTAATTTGCTTCCCTGTCACAGCTAAAATCTAAAAACCTCTGGTGCGTGTTGAGAATTCAGGAACTGCCAAACAATTATTTAAAACAGAATCAATGGAGTCTAAGTACATGTGTTAAAGCTTACAGACGATATGTGATTGCTTTTGTTTGATGAATTTGTCTTGAACTGATCTCGCCATTAACATGAATTCAACAAATTTCTTTGACTTATATCAATTTTCACTACTTGGAGCTGCATCTATGGAGAGATTTCGATTGTACCTGTCCCCTTTCTTTATGAAACTTCTGATAAGACTTCTTAGCCTTCTCGAAAGACGCCATCTTTGAAATTCATTCAGAGCCCGCGATTTTAGGAGGTCCTTGGTTACAATTTGAGCTACAGTCTTTATGTAAAATATCGTGGTCTATACCGGGGACTGGTACTAGGTCTTACTCGCTCATTCGGTAACTTTGCGCGCCATGTGCGGAGGTAATTTTGTGAAATGGCGAGTATTGGAGAAACGGTTGTTAAATATGTAGGGCACAAGGTATCGAAAGCTCGATGGATTCCTCAAGAAAAGGGCCAGTTGAATGCCTCCGACACATTTGTTACAGGCGGCTGGGACGACCAGGCAAGTGGAACTCTTCTTAAACACAATCTTACTTTCGAAGATTTGACAGTTATGTTGTAGGGAAGAAATTATTTGTAAGACTTTCTGTATTTTTTCTGTTTAGGTTAACAAATTATCCATCTGGAAAAATGAGGAGCCAAGTGGAGAATCAGCTGCCTCCTTCGCTGTCGCAAATGAACCAAAATTGTTGTGTGACACTAATTTTATTGGAGATGTAACGGACATCGAGGTAAATTATACAAAATAGTTAGCAAGTCAATATGCTCAACTCATCAATGAGCTATGAAGTATATTATTGATAATTAAATTCAATTTTGCGCTATTTAACCCGTTCACTAGCACAAATGATTAACTTGGAACTTCTCCCTATAATATCCATACATTATCAAGTAAACAGGTAATGAGAAGACTAAAATTTATTTAGAAAATTGTTACCTTGATCTAAAACCAAATTCTCGTACCCAATTTACAAGGAAACTAGAGGGGAGAATTAGCATTCAGATCTTACGAGTGAAAGGGTTAAATGCAATCAAATTAAGATCTAGCATTGAGTTTACATGCGATAGACCCTTATAAGGTTCATTGTAAACTTTTAGCATGATATGTAAACCTGACAGCTTATAATTATGCATGTGCATCAACTGATCAAACTGCAAGGCAAGTTAATTGGTTTGATCAGAGTGACTGTTGACTGTCACTACCCCTTGTCAGTGTTTTCTCTTCTTGCCAGACAGTTTGACACTGGCCAACTTATAAAAATTTCTCATCATCATAAGAGCTGTGATGCTCAGATGTTTCTTAAAACAGCATGTGATTGAGCCTAGTTTTTGTGAAATACGTAGCTTAACAGGAAAGCATGCTCAAGACATTGATATTTCAACTTTTTTTGTCCTCAATTTGCTGAATTCAGTCTGCTTTAAGTGTTTAAACCTGACCTAATTAATCTAACTTTCTTTGTTAGTGTATTGATTCAGAGAGAATCATGGTATCATCTTCAACAGGAAGTGTTCACCTGTTCCAATATAGTTCAAAACACCAGGTTAGTGTAAAAGGTTTTATAATCCTTGTAAATCCATACTACACAATACTGGTCTTCAGGTCAACTGATGTGGTTGTGTTCTTGTACAAGGCACTTTGCTCTCCCAGTACTTGTCTCCACATCTGGTGGTATACACAGGTAGTTAATTCAAGTCAGTACTCAAGCCAAGTGCTCCAGCTAGCTAGAGCGTATCTTGGCAGTTTCTGCATGAAGCAACTAGGAGTATTACTACTTCCCCCTGGATGGGATGCCAGTCCATCACAAGGTTCCCTCTCCCCCTAAAATTTCACCAGCTTCACCCACTGATACCCCTGTTGGGAGAGACACTATAGATTAAAGTTCTTTTCCCAAGAACACAACCTATGACAGGTCTTGAAACCTGACTGCTCAACCCAGAGTTAAGTGCACTTACCATTATGCTACAGCATCACCCACATTTTTTTCTACTCGTGCTTGCTCTTTAAATCAAGAGTTTAAAGTTGTTCCAGTGAACATCCCACCTGGAACTTTGCAGTGAAATTGTATCCCTGGTTGGTGGAGTTATGCTGCCAGATGCTTTGGAAATCAATTAAAGTTAAATTCTCACTTCCAAAATTTATTGTACAGTAAATTCACAAACCAGATTCTATTTCATGCAATACTGTTTGATAAGATTCCAAGCAAAATTGGTTTTTATTATAACACTGAAGTTGAAAGGAAAGGATATTAAAATCTTTTTGAACTTGTCAGGCCATCAGACCCGAGGTTGAATGGAATTCTCTTCACCATGTTGGAAGTCGTGGCTGTTCATGTACATGTCTTGCTACAAATTCTGGCTCCATTGATGTAGTAACCGCTGGTGAAGACGGAAGGATCAATGTATTGAAACTTGATCAGAGGCATCCAGTGAGATCGATAGGTAAGAAATAACAGAGTTGAAGTAGAGATAGAGTTTTAGTTGGTAGACTACAGTAGTATTTGCAGGAAAAAAGTGAGATTCAAACCCATGCCTCCCAAATGCCAGTTTGGTGCAACTACCAACTGTACAACAAAGCTATACATTTACAAGCTTTATGCACAACAGCCAACAGGTTTTATTTCAAGGACTGTTTGTTTGCCTCTTTCTGTTTCAATTTCTCAAACACTATTTATATTTCTCAGGAAGTTGATCAGCCCTTTCAAAATATTCTATGAAATCCCAAGACCTTCAGTAAGATTTCATAAAAGGTTACCATTAAATCATTTTGTTGGGTAAGCATTATCCCCAGATAAGATGTCCTGCAATTTTATTCATTTAAATTATGTGACTGTGAAATCTCATTGTTTTGCCTGTGTTCCCAGATTCTGCAGACAGCACAACTATAAACAGTATTACTTGTATAATGTCACATGAAGTGGCTGCTGTAACATTTGGCGGTCAGCTCAAAGTTTGGGATCTTCGACAACCTGGGAATAAGCCTGGAAGAACAATGTTACTGTGAGTGTCAATTAAACATTGATTATAGATAACATCATTAATTTATATTTAATGAAGGTTAATGTTTAATCTTCTCAGAAAGGTTAAAAACTCTGGTCTGCTCTATTTATTTTTCTTGTTTTTGTTGTTTTGTTAAAGACTGATAATAACATTGCTTGTCCAACAATGGGGAAAACAATTACTTTATAACAAATGCGGTATGATCAATGAAGCACCCAGGCTTTGTTAGAGGCTGGCAATTTTCAATATAAATTGACCCAAGTTGCTACCAAGCTTGAAATATATCATTTGCAAATTATTTTGTGTACAGTTCAGGGGACCGTGTCTCACTGCTGTGTGTTGACAAACACCCGATGCAGCCACACCTACTTGCTGCTGGAGGTCAAGATGGTGTACTAAGTATCTGGGATATGCGACAAGAACTTTATCCTGTCACATTACTAGAAGCACATGCAGGAGAAGGTTGGACACCCTTTCCATATTTTTTTTCCTTACCTTGTCAAGAGTTTGTTATTTCTAACCCATAACCCTTTAACTCCCAAGATCTCATTAGCAATTCTCCTTACTGTCTACCATACAGCTCTTGCAATGTTAGTTTGAAGAATTTTGTATTGGATCAACTGATAATCCCCTAATTAATATTTGTCTTTATTCTCATCACTTGTCTGCTTGCTACTGTATTGATATTGTAAGGAGAAATTCTGTCTTGGTCACTCATGGGAGTTAAAGGGTTAGTGGTAGTAGTTAGTAGAACATAGAGGTTTTTTTAGACTGCTACTAAAAATTTTAGTGGGTTTTGTAATGTGAGTGTTATTTACTCCATCTAACTGTGGCATGCAAACTGCTCAAAATGTGTCATGTGACACTGGTGTCAAAAAATGGAAAGGACATGGACATGCACATGTACTTGACACATGATACCATTGGGCACGCTGCATGTCTTTAACCCTTTACTCCTTAGCATCAGTATCTATGTTCTTCATACTATTCACTATACGTTTCCCAAGGTGCTGACAAAGAGAATTTGTGTGATAATCAAGAGCTGCATTAGTTGGTTGTCATTTTCCCTTTTCTCATTACCTTATTGTTTGCTTCAAGGGTGATATTGTAAGGAGAAAGTAGATGCTGGTCACTCTTAGGGGTTAAAGGGTTAAAAGAAGCCATATGGCTGGCATTCATTTTTGGAGGTTAATATGACCTGTGAGGGTTGGATACAAAGATAACTGAGCACAAAGAAGATTTTGTTTTCTGTGAAAGAATGCAGGAGAGGTGCTGATTGTATTTTGTGTAAGGTGTTGTTCATGCATCAACTGAAGACCACTAACACTTAATAATCTGAAAGTTGTAAAGTACTTGGCCACATGGCTGTGGAACACAGGTTGCTAGATTGGTGACTTCTGCTACATTAAGTCCCCAAAATTTTAGTTTTGCTCGAGGGACCTAAAACTTGAAGCTCAGTGAAATGATCAGGTTTATTTGTGAGATGTGATCAACAGACAAGTTTAGAAGCTTCAGGGTTTGAATGTGAGTGGGATGACACTTTTCAAACTTCTAGTGGTCATTTATTTGTTTTCTTTCTTTTTTTTTATAAGTATGGGAAGTGAAATTTCACCCGTTAAGCCCAGACAACTTATTCACTTGTTCTGAAGACGGATCCCTCTGGCACTGGGATGGTACTTCTGTGGCTGTCCAGAGCACCACAGGCATGCCAGGTTTTAATTCAAGTCACCTCAGCAGTATTGGCAATGGTGCAGGTGCTGGCGGTGGATATGAGAGTACGAGTCCATGGTTATCGGTCGATGCAACAAAACATAAAATGGAAACATTCTCTCTTCTTCCATATAACAGACTGTCAATTAACTCGCTAGATATTCAATCAATGCACTTGTTAAGTGGAAGTGACTGTGAAGCTATTTTTATTATCAAAGATCTGGTCATTAAATGATTATTTTTTTATAATCAAAGCTATTAAAAATGTAATTATCATAATGTTTATACATTGTAACTTTTACAAACTTAATAATATTTAGACTGTACAGTTAACTTTGCAGATCAATTTACAGGAACAGACATTTCCTGGCATAAATCAGCAGCCATCCAACTTTTCACTCTCAAGATCTCATTTGAAATTCTCCTTACTGTTTGCCATGCATTTGTTATGTTAGTTTTATCAACTAATAATCCCCTAATTGATATTTTTCTGTATTTCCATCACTTGTCTGCTTGATATTGTATCGATAGTGTAAGGAGTATGGTATAGATTCAAATTGAACTCTTGAGAGATGATTGCTATTTTTGAAGTCTCTTAGTTTTCTACTTAAAGCATCAAAGATAGCTTTACTCAACAGACACTTGGCCCATTGTTAACCCTGGGGCAAGTGTGGAATTGCCCATAAGGAAGGTGACAGAGACATTGGAAACAACAATCTAATAGCTTGTGAGAGAGAAGCCCTCACACTATTACATATGAAAATTAGCAGCCAATAGTTTAATTGTTTTAACAGGTAGTATAAACCTACTAGTCATTCAAAACCAAGAGCAAAAAAAATCCTATTTTCTCTTGTTCAAAATTTACTGGTAACCACAAGACAGGCCAACATTTTTATTGAATAAAGATACAAATGGGTATGTGCTGAAATGCTCATTTTATTCATTATCCATCATAGAATAGATTGTGAGTGGTGTAACTTATAAGACTGCAAAATTTATGGCAACAGATTTATAGCAATCTCTCTTAGGTTGTCATCCAGAATGCAGGAGAAATACTACTGGGATGGGGGGGGGGGGAATTTACTGAATACAAATGGACAGTGAAGGTGGTGGGGAGGGGTGGTTAAAGGAAAGGAGTTCATTGTTGTAAACTGGCAAGGGCTGTGGAGAAAGTGACTTTGAAGCATTCACAAACTTCTATGAAAATGATTGGGAAGTCATTGAGAAGTGTAAACACTCTAAGACTCTCTGCCAAACTACTGTGATAGCCCAAAGCTCTAGAGATAATTACTAGCCCCATGGTACTACTCTCTGAATGTAAAATTATATTTTCTTGAGTTAAACTTTTCTTGTTGCAATGCAAATCCTTTTAGAATTGTATGTGGTAGGTGTTCTGACATACACTGTCTACACATTTCATTTTTATGCAGAAAATTATTAACCTGGCCTTAACACATGGTGATTATTTCTAAATGAGCACTTTTTCTCTGTTGTTAATGAGACTGGAATTTTATGAAAGAACTATTGTATTTTATTGTCAAGAATGGTGTTTCCCTGTTTTTAGCAAGTATGTACCATAAACAGTTTTCACTTTCCACTGAGATTGTAGCACTGCAAATCCATTGACATGATTTAGTTCAGTATGATGAGAAATTGAATAACATGCCTTTACTGTGCATTAGAATTTGAGAATTTGAGGCCTCAAGCTGTGTAGAAGAATTCACAAACTGTTGATCTTCTAAAAGAAATGCCTGTCATTTATCCAGTTCACTATCATAATTTAAAAAACAAGCAAATTTATTGGCGAGGTTCCTGGCATGTGTTGGTTGGAACTTGCAAGGTTCTACTCTGAGCAGCTTGAAAGCTAAATCTTCCATGATTTGGCCTGAAACCAACAAACACAAGCAGTACATTTCAGCATTGCATTCAGGTCAGAAAGCTAACTCTCTCAAGCAAGGCTTATGCATTTCTTTTTCAGCAACTTCAGAGAGTACAATGTTTCATCCCCCAAACATCTTTCTCCCTAATAAACCCTTCACAACTGAACACCAGTTTGTATATTCTCCATACTGTTCTCTATACATTTTCTAAGGTGTGGGCAAGGAGAATTTGTTCAACAATCAAGAGCATCATTAGTTGGTGATCATTCCCTTTATTCTTGTGACCTCTAGATGTAATTCAGGGGTGACTGAAGGAAGAAATTAGATGTTAGTTACTCAGGGATCAAATGATTAATAATAATCTTAATTTTCATTATTAGTATGCTCTATTTTATATAAAAAATTTAAGAATGTATCTACACATATTGACAGCACAGCTACTGATAACATGTTTGACTCTGTATAACTCATGACTGTAATCAAGACAGTTTTGTACTTGTCACTGATACTTACCAGTGCATAAGATAATTTTTTCTTTTCCAAGGTATTTTATTGTCTCTGCAGTTTTTCTGAGGCATTCTTCTGAGAGGAAAGGGGGATCAGCCACAACTATATCAAAGGAGTGCTCAGTGACTGAAGCAGGCAAGTCCAACGGCTTCTTGTAGTCATAGAAAACAAAATCTTCACCAAATACAGAGAATCTTCTGTCATATTCGAAGACTTTTGCTTCACATCCCTCTGGTTTGATTTCAAGTAGTTTTTTGTACAAAGTTGGTGAACAAAGGCAAGCTATTCTGGAATTTAACAAGGAAAATTAGAAGTAATTTTGAGTTAGTATAGGTAGCAACATGATTTTGAGTGCAATTTGGCATTGATAAGCACAAGTAAATATTTTCAAAGACAGCAAAACTGCACGAGCATGTAGGGTGTGTGAAAATTTCTAGTCTTTGAAAAATTTACAAGTGCATATTTCCACAAAATTGCATGAGAAATCATGTTGTTACTTGTTAATAATTTACATGAAAAACGCATCACAGAAAGTCAAGATGGACAAAATTTTGGCAGAACGTGGATGCTATTGGTAATTTGCACTTGTGTTACAGCTTTGCACTCCTGCTACATGAAAAATGCACTTGTTTTTGATCAAAAAGACAAGGTAATTTGTTCATGTATATTATTATCGTTATAACTGACATTAGCCTATAATTAGTGGTCCACTTAGACCCTTCTCCCTTCCTCATGGAAATAAACTGCCAGCATTGTTATGTGCTCAGGTTAAGTAGTCTTTGAATATAAAATCTATATTTATTTGAAGGTCTCTACTATTCTGCTTTATATATTATAGGCTTTAAAACAAATAACTGGAAGGTGCACAGGGTATATACTTGTCATTTCTAAGTAAAGTCAAAATGCAAGTATTGAATTGTATTTGGCTCTTATCAATTAATCTCGTCTGGTGGGGCATGCGACAGCCACATATAAAGGTCAACATCCAGGTTTACCACCTACACAGGTTCATTTTCATATGTTCTTGGGAAAGACTCTTCTTTCTTAGAGAAAGGGCCTCTCTATACAAAAGTTGTGTTCTACTTACCTCCAATCTTTACAACCTAATTTTCCTCACCTGCCATTTTGTGATGCTCTTAGAGCTTCTTCTGCCAATATTGTGGCTGTTCTGTTGTCATACCAAAACTGACTCAATTGCTATGAGAGCAAAAAGCAAAATGAACAATGAACAAAACAAAAAGAACCACAAAACACAAATTGGTTTTTCATGGCCTTCAGAAATTTCCTTGCAAAAGCCTGATTGAGGAAACCAGAAAAAAAAAGCAATTTGAATCATTTGCTTGATTGACAGACCCAGTCCTCGCTTATTTCCTGATTTTCTTGTAATGCTTCTGATTCCTGCCTTTGTTTCTCTTTAGCATAAAATTCCTGCAAAGCTGCCAGAGTATGAGCCGATAACTGAGGGATATCATCATCGCTTTCACTTCCAACTGGCTGATTTTGCTGAAATTAGACGTGAGAAAGAGACCACCTTGAAATTAACATATTCAACATATGCAGAGTGCAGTCAATTTTGTGAATGCATGCAATTTAATAGTTTATGTTAAATGAAGTTTATCATTTTGGTAACGGAGTGATTGACGAGCAAGATCGGACAACCACAAGCGGAAGTCAATTTTACTGACACGATTTCTGACATAATTGGATGACACAAAGTCTCGTGACGAACCAATGATGCAAAAAGTCCAAACGTGCGAAGAGAAACCATATGAAAGATTCTGCTGAAGATTCTTCTGAGCAAACGTGCTTTGATCGCCAAACTATGTCTGATCGGCTTGAGACCCACAAATTGCAAATGAAACCTGCGAAGCGTAAACTAGTAGGGGCCGAAATAAATTAAAAGGGTATTTGGGTCGATTCCGGTCCTGTAGGCCCTGGGAGTTTGTACTGTACCTTATTGTAGCATTCTTGTTCGTCATCCGCCATGTTGATAACGTGTAACCAGGCCTAATCTGTGAGCGGCCTCAAAGCTACTAATTAAAAATTAAAAGTTTCCATGACATCAACATACTAATTATTGTAGTGGTTTTGTATGCACACTTAAAGCCAGCCGCATCTCCCAAACAGCGAGACGCTGTGAGATTCCCTAGCTGTAAGGTGTTCAAGATGAATTATTGTGGATATGAAAACGGAATGTCCCATTAGCGGATGCTATCCTCGGACGAAGACAAAATGTCCAGCAACTTCGATCCTGCTGTGAAGACGCCGGTGAAGATTTTGCGCGAAACGCCGCTAAAGTACCAATCGAACGATCACATAAACAACCTGCAAGAGGAAAAAGAAAACTTCCTCAAGTTTGGTAAAATACCACAATTCCAGTTCGCCGGCGCTGTGGACTGGCTAGGAACAAATAAGAAGAACAGTGAAATACGATTTGACTTTTTTCAAGAAGCGCGTTACATTTTGGAGCGCGTGAGGGATGTATACGGCGGCGGCGATGTATTTTTTGACGCAGCTTTTGGAGAAAAGATTTCTCTTAGCCAAGCGTCTCAGACTGTCTTACAGTATTTAAAATCACACGGTTTAGATGGTTCTCTGAGTGTATACTGGACAAGTGATTTGAACTGCAGTGGGAAGATGTTTTGGCAAGGACCCAATGTACGCTACAATCGACCCGAAGCACGGAAGTTTAGTTTGTGGCTCAAGAAAAGCAGCGAAAATGTTTATCTCCGAGAACTCGGAATTAAAAGTTTGATGGACCACGAAATTGGCACTCATTTTGTATCCTTTTTCGTCTTTCAAGATTTCATTTCCTGTAAACTTTAAAATCAATTTTAATCGTGTGATCAGAGATTCTGAAATATCATATAATATTTATTCTTCCGGAAAACTGACCATGTAACTTGTTTAAATAGTGAATCACCTCCTGCAAAGGTTTTTCTTAATCAAAGTCACAAACGCTTCATATACTTCATCGCGAGAATCTGTTTCCATAGCACCTCTCGATCTGATCTTAAAAAATTCTCATAATGTGAATGTTCCCTCGCAGATCTAGAGTGTGTCACGAACTTAAAATTCATATATTTTGCGGTGGAAGCTCATGGCAGCTGAGTTTATTTGAGACTGGGGTTTCATTCATGAGACTGGGGTTTCATTCATGTTCCAATTGTCGTTAAGTCAATAGACTGATTTTGGGAAGAAAAAATAATTTTCGATCATTGTATCTTTGCGCACGTTTTATTTTGACTCTTAATTCGTAGCACAAGACCGGCGAACGATAAAATCTACTTGCATAACGAGATATCAATTTACTTTTCCTTTGTTTACATAAACTTCTGTTGTTTATGTAGCTGTCAGTCTTTTAGACAACAGGGTACAGTAGAAACATGCTGTAAACGTGATGAAGAATTTTCTCGTCACCTCAACCTTAAACTTACGTTACATAATCGAGAGTAACTTGAGGCTAAGTCGTCCGCTTGCTTTCCTGTCCATAAACACAAATGGAAGTATGGCGTACTGTACATGATCAAGTATTGTACAGAGAATTGGTTCGCTATTTCAGCTTTTGGTTAGCGTACTGTAGAATTCACGACTTCTACCGATGATTATTTACATTGGCTAATGGTAATTTCGATTGTTATGAACTGCCTTTGACACTCTTGGGTGATTGATGCATTGTGTACTATCGTAATTGGCTTTATAAGCTACTGGTGGCAGATTAATTAATCTAATCACTTATTTATAAAACAACTAAACGTTGCGAAGTTGGCTTCCCTCATAAACTCGTTGAGGGAAGTAAACTTGATTTTACAGTGCATTTTTGACCCAGAAGAGAAGGTGCCATAAAGACATGACATCTAAGATGAACAGGTTCAATTAGGTGAAAAACTTAAGGCTGAGAACAGTTTGTGTAGAGTCCAAACTTATTTATCCAGAAATGCACATCAAGAAATTGCGAATGTTAACGCAAGACACCTTCGCAATTCCTTGTTATGTACTTTTTCCCTCCCACAAACGGTCACAGCCTTTCCTACCAGAAGGTCATCCCTTTCCTAGCTGATTTTCCTTAACTCTTCAATCTCGCGTTTCAGCTCAGGGCCACAAATGATGGTTTGCAGCCGTGGTACTCAAACAGGAAGAAATTCGACCTTCGCTCTCCTAGGTCTTACACTGGCAGAGTCAACGAAGAAGGTCTGGCAGCGATCAATACCATTTATCAGGCGCAAGTTAAGATGCTATTTCTGCCAGCGTTACTCTACTGTAAGTATCTATCTTAACCCTTTACTCCCTAGCATCAGTTTGCATATTCTCTATACTGTTCCCTATACATTTACTAAAGGATTTGACAAGGAGAATTTGTTTAACAATCGGGGGTGATAACGTAAGGAGAAATTAGATACTTGTCGCGTGTTCAGTATCATCATAACAAACTTCTTAGTCGCACCACTCTTTCGACACATCGTTTCAGACACAGCATGTATGTCGACTGAAATGTCCTTCAAGGAGCTGTTTGAGCATCTAGCGATGTACATATACGACCCAGAGCAGCGATGGAAGCAGGTGGTACGGGCCAAGAGGTGTCTCTCCAATTGCAGCGACATTGGAGGCTGTGGATATGATCAGTGCTATTTTGAAGGTATACTTAAATATTGAAGTAGGCGTCAGTAAAAACTAGACTGTTTTAAGTTGTTCTTGCCAAACTCAACTGAATTACATAAAAGATGAGATTCATCGATTTCTGAAAAAAGGAAACATCAAAGAAATTCTGACAAAATAATAGTAATGAAAGAGAAAAGATTCAACGTCTTTAAAAAAAAAGAAAGAAAACCTTTGTGCCGGTGGTGGGCGTATATAGTGGATGAGATAATACAAGATGGCGTTAAATTCCGTCCTTCCTCTCGCCCCTTCTTCCCTGTTTTTTGCTTTGACTTGTGATTTTTAATTCACTCTCCTTACCATTTCAGGAGCTGTGACTATTTTGCGTCAAGTGAACGATATCGATTTCAAACTGATGTATGCCGGAAAAATCTGTTGCGACGAACTGCAGAGGATCAAGCGCATTGCTCGACAGGGCTGTGTTAAACTACCTCACTTCCTAAAAGACATGGTAGCCTACAAGAAAACACTGAATGAAATTGCTCTAACGAATGGACTCATACAGAAAATTAACAGACCTTTGTTATGCCGAAATAACTCTCGACCCAAAGTACGCAAAAAGAAATCTTTAGTTTCACCGCAAGATCGAGTCCAGTCCAGAATTTTTAGTTGTCCTAAATCAAGATCGCAAAGTGGTCCGCTTTCAACGACTCTTCCAACTAGGATTTTGCCTCGGCGTTCTGACATGTATAGAAGGCTGTGTACTAGCGTGGCTTCTTTCGCACCTCTGTCATCTTAACCCTTTACACCCGAACATCAGTATGCATATTCTCTATACTGTTCTCCACACGTTTTTTAACTTGCTGATAAGGAGAACTTGTTTAACAATCGAGAGCTTCTTAAGTTGGCGATTATTTCCTTTATTCTCGTGACCTTAATGTGTGACTTAGGGGTGATATTGTAAGGAGAAAGTAGATGTGAGTCACTCTTAGTGGTTAAAGGGTTAAAAGAAGAATTAATAATAGAGCTTGCGTTGTTTTAAATTGGTTACAGTGTTTGAGTCTGGTTGGAATTCATTCAAGATGTGCGTGTTAATTCTAGAGTGGGAAGAAATAAGAACTGGCGTTGCTGTACATGATAGCAATTTTTATTAAAAGAAACAATAATATTTTTTCTTACATTGATTTATATTGAAGAAGCGACGCTTCTCCTTGTTATCACGTCCTGAAAAAGCCTTTACCCCAAAAATTCCATTACATTTTAATGATTGGCTTATTCCTGACAGTGTCAACTTGTTACAAGAGATCATTAGTTTACTCAACTCCAAACCATAGAGAAAACTTATCGCACCTACCGGGGGGGAGTTAGTGATGCATGCTTTGCGCATTCCGGTATTATAGCATTTCAATCCAGTACTGTTTCGACAAAAAATTTTCTAGACGTCCTTACAACTTTCATTTCTTAATGATCTTTTTCTGGGTTAAAAAAAGCTCGAGGAGTTTAAACTTAAGTAGATACAAATTTATCTCAACTGAGAATTCCCGTTCTTAGATCCAGGGGTCCTTCCCCCCTGGCTAATCTTTATCTTCCAGGGGAACCTTGTGCTTAGTTTGCGTTAACCGAGTTTACCGTAATACGACGGCTGATCGATGTTTCACCGTTATCAGAAACAGCGTATCTTCTGATAAATATTAGGAAATCTTGCAAATTAGAGTAGCGGCATTCTGGAGTTTTACTAAGGCCAGTTTTTTAGCCGCGGTGATCTGGGTCAAATAACGCTTTCGCCGGTTAGCCAGCGGAGTTAGCCCATAGAGTTGAAATCCATCATGGGCGCCGGGATCTCACGAGTCACTCGCCTCGTGAGAAAACCCTTGGAAACTCACAGAAGAGTGGAGAAAATACTGGAAAAGAAACCAAAGCCTGCGCCAAAACACCCTAGTTCAGAAGCTGCAATAGCTAATGCACAAAAACGTGAGTATTCTGAGAGAAAGTGTGGGGTGATTGCAAAACATTCCTAAATCTCGACCTTTAACGGCATGAAAGTTTGATGTTGATGTGTGAATGTACAATTGTACAGAGATTTAGCTCTTTTCATATTTAAATCAAATAATGCAATCAACTCCTTCTAAGGTGAATCAATAAAGGAACAGTATCTTGCGATTGCGTCCATCCTACGAAAGAGTCTGGATACCTGAAATCTGAAGATCCAATCTGTAGAGAATGGCAGAAATCAACTAGATCTTACTCATGCAAAGCCATTTTGACTCTAAGTGTAGCAACCTTTTAAGACTAAACTCATTCAGGCATTTGTTGTTCTCTGCAGATTGAATGGTAGTTTTTGACTTTAAAACATATCCCTCACCCCTATTTCTCTTCTTATCACTCACTTCATCCCAATGTCTTCCCTTAAACTGAAAATCACAGGATTAAACCCATTTAATCCAATGTCCTTTAAGATGGACATATCAAAAAATTACAACATCAACACAATCTTCTTTTTTTCTTTTGGAGAGGGAAAGGGGGAGAGATCTTGTAAAAAGGAAGAAGCATAGAGCATGGTTTGTTGATTTCTGTACAATCCTGTTACTGGAGTAAAAGTTAATGTGATCTGCTCCTTAAAAGTCTGGCTGTATTAAGAAAATCCTGTTTCTATTTCACAGAAACAATCCACATTTTATGCTCCTGTTTAGCTGGGTAGTGTTAAAAAATTAAGTGTATTAATCCAGGGGTTTCATAGAAACTTGTTACTAGCAGTCTTTTGCCTCCTATGAGACCTCTTACCACAGTCTGTTTAGCTTGTGAGCAGGCTCTCTTTTTTGGGTCTTACCTAACAGCTCCTTTTACGGGAAGCCATCTATTACACTTTCTGCAGCAGCTAATAGAAAAAGTTCTTTAAATGTCCTGATAAATCAGTGTTGGTCTCTAGATAATGAGGAGCTGTTTAAAGAAAGAGACAGAAAAGATGACATCCTTCTAGGCAGACTGAGAGATTTCAAAATAATGGATGCTCAGGAAGGGAAGGTATGAAATTGGAGAGAGAATTTTTTAACCCTTTAACTCCCATGAGTGACCAAGACAGAATTTCTCCTTACAATACCTATACAATATCAACCAAAGAAGTGATGAGAATAAAGAAAAATATCAATTTGGGGACAATTAGTTGATCCAATACTAAATTCTCTGAACTAACATTATAAGAATTGTAGGGTTGACATTAAGGAGAGTTACAAATTTGATCTAGGAGTTAAAGGGTTAATTCAAGATTGGTCTATACCAACACCCATAGACTTTCATAGGTAGTGAAGAGTATTAAGTACCATCAGTATCAATTTTGATAACTCATTCCTGTTAGAGCTGTGTGTTCCTGCCATAAACATTATTTATAACCTGTTCTCTTTGGAGAAAGAAAGAGGACCATGGTGATAACTCTGTGGTACTTTAATTTTTATTTTTTTATTAGTTTTTTTTCTTAATCATTTGTGATGTGACCACAATCAGCAGGGTACAGAGGAAGAAATTTTTATAACATTTCACAAGTTTTTAGGGAGATGATGTAGGATGATTGAAATTTTTGTAGAAGTGGAGTATTAAGATTGACTTGAGAATTTGCTGGAAATTTAAGAGTAGACTGGTGGATACAGCTGGCAGTCTAAACAGTGAACATACAGTTTGGCAAGTCTAAGTTCAGAATATAGACGATAGCCAGTTTTGAATTACAATCTCTTGATTCACCATGGATGTATTAATGAGATTAATAGATGGAACTGTAAAGACAAACATTTTTTTCGCTGCTGTGTGAGATAGAAAGTTTAGGGCAAATATCATAACAAAGGACTCCTACAATACTGCGAAATACAGAGTGACACCTATCAATTTGCCCTTTGTCTGGTATTCATCATGTGAATGCTAACTTCCCACCTGTAAGTCTCTGATGGACCATCTAACCAATCACTCTTGGCGCCTGTTTCAGCCAATCAGTGGAGAGCAGGAGACAAACAGAAAATTACCTATATCCCGCGAGTCGTCGATGTCCCGTCAGGTGGGCGTGGTGCCGAAAGGGAAAATAACCTCAGTCCAATTATCAGAACTTTTTGCGAAGAGATTAGAGGATCCTGACGAGTGGACCAAATACAAACTTGCGGAGCATTATAAGTTAGACAAGGAAACTTTATCGTCAGTTTTAAAGTACTATAGTGACTATACAGTGGTGGCCAAAGCAGAACTACCCAGGCCATTAAATCCGTCAGTTCTTGGTTGACACAAATTTCTCTGGTGCGATCATTGAAGATGATTGATTTTGTATGTCAGGGAAATATCTTATGGGGTTAATTTAGTTGTTTTCGGCAGTCACGTTTTTCGACAGTCACGCTTTTCCCAGTTCCTTAAAAAAAGAGAGGTTCGTTTACGGACAGTATCCATCAATTTAAATTCAATGTACTTTCTGGTGAAATCTGTTTGACCACTTATTTTTTCGCGTCAATTCTGAGAAAACAGGAGACAGAAAAGCGACCGTCTTGCGCGGGATTGTGGTCAAGATTTTACGTGTAATAATGTCGTAAGCTCATCTTCAACTATCTGCCATAATTTGACATTGGTACGGCCACAAGAATTTGAAAGCGATTTCAGAGTCCTGCGGTTGATGCTGGTGGGATGATGTTTAAATTCATGTGAGATTTCCTGTTTTTCGCGCACGAATATAATGATAGTTGCAAACGAACTATGAAAAGAAAAATAAAGTACAGCATAAAATAAAATCATCGATGCATTCTTGGTTTTCTTTAAGCAAGACCTTAATGAAAATCGAATAACCAAACCCTTTCAACCTTACGAGTGACCAGCATCTCATTTCTCCTTACAGAAATACTGCTGAATCATTCATTAACCCTTTACACCCTAACATCAGTATGCATATTCTCCATACTGTTTTCTATACCTTACCTAAGGTGCTGACAAGGAGAATTTGTTTAACAATCAAGAGCTTCTCTGTTTGGTGATCATTTCCTTTATTCTCATGACCTTACTGTGTGATGCAGGGGTTATACTGTTGGGAGAAATTAGATGCTAATCACTCTGGGGTTAAAGGGTTAAGATCATGAAAATGAAGGACATGATCGCAAACATAGAAAGCTTTGATTGTTAAACGAATTCTCCTTGTTAGTATCAAATGAAATGTAGAGAGAGGAGTGGGGAGAATACGGATACTGATATTTGGGTGTATATGTTTAAACAACACCTGAAACATTGTCATAAACACGAAAGATAATGCCACCAATCTTATGTCCCATCCGCACCAGTAAAAGAGGTTTGGTTGAACAAATTTTAACTAGATGAAAACTGAAAGACTAGATTTTACACGGCACTAAGTAATAGCTAACTTTATTTGCATTGAGCTAAATTTGAAGTCCCAAACATCATTTTAAGCAGATTCTATCATCAAGAAAACAATTTCAAGTCACATTTGACAAAACAGCTTTAACACGTGTTTTAGCTTTTTTCAATTGGTTTTAGTCTATTATGCACTGTTGACTTCATTTGGTTCAAATGTTTGTATGAGGCTTCAAATCTAAAGTTTTGTTTAAATTCAAAGCACGCATGTGATAACCAATCTAACCAGCTCTCGTCTTGTGCGTGGAAGAATTTTTTTTCAGTAATTTCAAACATTCTGTTTACTCTGGAAGATAATAACTTGGAGGAAATCCTCAGCGTCCGCTTATCCGGATTATTGCCTTATTGCGATCAATTTTCTGTTAAACAATTAGCAGAATGAAATCCTAGCCGATTTGTGGCTTACAGTGATTAACGGTTCGATAAGAAGGGAATTTTTGGTGGATTAAAGGTTCCATTGATGTTATATTGTAGTGATTAAAAAGCAAACAATATTAATCTGCGCCTTTGGCTTGTACACAAATATTTTCTTGTATTCTCGATTGTTCCTCAAAATATCGGCGAAGGAATTCAGTTTTGGGTCTGATTTTACGCAGGAAATGTGTTTCTGTGCAAGTAGAGAAGGAGTAAGCTTGTGGAAAAACCATTTAAGTGAATCTTGTTCTCAGCCCTATCATTAATAAGGTATTCTTACCATAGCAGATTGAAAAAATCGATAATGCTCTTATTAGCCACTCGATAAATATTTTCACGGAATTTTAATGCTGATATTCGTAATTAAGCAACTATGGTTGTCAATCATTCCGGTCGTGTCTCCGCGACCTTCGTGTCTCGAATATTTTCATCAATATTTCAAACTGAAGTTGAAGATAATTGAAAACGTGATGCTCTGCATTGAAGAACTAAATTTCAAAACATACCAAGCGAAGTTGACATCGCTGATATTAGCAACTCGATCAGGAATTATTTTTTTTAAATTTAAGTCTTCGTTATAAGATTCGACTTGATGAGCATTTCCAGAATTTGTTCTTCCTTCCTTGGATGAGTTTGCCATCTGTTAAGGTCCACGGGTCCTTCTGTTTACGAAAAAGAAATGAACTTAGTTCAAACACTGTTGACAAATAAAATGGTAGGTTCACACGCCATCTTAGCCATGGCAAGTTATAACCCCAACATAGAAGACTTACAGTGTCTGCTAAATGCAGTCATTTCCCTAATTATACTGAATGATGATAATAATAATTATGATAAAATAATCTATCGTCTTATATCAAACGCACGCTTGTGGAGTAACTGTCCATTATTATTATTATTATTATTATTATTATTATTATTATTATTACATCATTATTGTATAATCAATAGTGTTCATCGATATTGTGCTTGTCTCGAAAGCTTTGAAAACGCAGACGCTTCAGTATTCTTAGGACGCTACATCCCGTAAAACATTTCCTTTTCACGTGTTTCCTTCAAACCTTCAGTCATATATTAAAAGAAATAGATATTGAAAGGAGTATGTCTCCACTTTTTGTCGAAATAACCCTCCTTTGGATTTAACGAATGCTAAAATAGGGATATCCCTCGTTGTAAGAAGGTTTAAAGATTATTTTTCTTGTTTTATATCTGTCATTGCCCAAGCCATGATTATATGATGCTTTTTTTTTGGTGTTGTTTCTTTGTTTTGAGTCACTCGAGAACAGAATGAGTACATAGGTTTTCATGTGTCTTGGATGATTTAGGGGAAATTGTGTGCTCTCATCAAAAAAGATTGGGCTCGAGCGTTACTTTGCCCGCGGGAACTGAGTATGAGGCCTTGAGCGACGGGAGCCAGCGAGTGTACCGTTGCACTTATGCGAGAGATCTGCAGGGGGTCTAGGACATAATTAGTGCCAGATCCTTGGCAAATCTCTCCCCGACTCGTCCCAAATCTTACCGTAGGCGGAAAAACGCACGTCCTGCGGATCTACTAGCAGGCTTCTTGGTGCGATTGCGTCAAAAGGTTTCAGCTTTGACTTGTTAATCTTGACAAATCATTGGAACAGCGAAGCATCCTCTGATAGGCCTTCACGTTAGGTCTATATGAACCTTTTTTCACGCCCCTGCGAAAAGGATCGAAATTCTCCCACCTGTAAAACTCGCGCGCTTGTCAGCGTGGGAGCGCGTGGAAAATCACTACGTGTATGCTAAAAATGTATAAGCGCATTCATGTGTCATTACGTCGATTCCCTAAAACACTGAATATCAACCATCTTTAACCGCAATCCGCTTACATCCAGTGCTCCCTTCAAATACTCACTCTAACCTATCCGCTTTCTTTTTAATCTAGTAGTTTCTTAGCTAGTTTCTAGAAGTGTTTAAGATTGTTGGGATTTGTGCCAGTTTTCAAACCATCGCAATTGCGATGAAAACCGGAAGAAAATTCAGCGAGGTTCGATTCACAGGAAGCTAAGCCAATTGAAGTCGGAGGAAGTTCGAGGGTTTTTTTTGCTGAATCGCTTCCGCTCTTTGTCTTCAAAAAAACCAGTTTCTGGTTGAGATTGTGAGAGTACATCTTAAAATCAATATTTTTCGTTTCTGTTGCTAAAAAGTAGCGCTAAAACTGTGTTTGGTCTGAGTTTCGTTTTGGAGACGGTAGACCGTCACGAAGGCATCAACCTTAGAAAAACGTCCGAAAACCTTTTTGGCATAAAACTTTCTGTTATGAAACTCAGAACAGGATACATTTCTTCACTTCTTCTGTATCTTTAGTCTGTGTTTTGAGCATGTTCGCTTATTCAGATAT